>NC_051177.1:22071246-22168642 GCF_013339695.2 Rhipicephalus sanguineus | reverse complement strand
GGTTTTGTTTCGCCTATTTACCATTCTGTGACAGCAGCCAGTACCCATCTTGTTTAAAAATCGCAAAAGTTATTCCAATACATAAAAGCGGCGATCACTCTCAACCGTCAAACTACAGGCCAATCTCCGTTTTGAGCATAATTACTATCTTCGAAAAATTCTTGCCAATCGTTTCTATAATTAACAATATCCCGAATAAACATGCTCTCCCATCTCTAGTAAAGACATTGCGAATTTAGGCTCTACCTAAACCACATTTAGCAAATTATTCTACTCTAGCCCGAGTTAGGACCCTAGTCAAGTTATAAACACAGCATTGAAATGAAAATAATAGTAATAACAGTTATCTTCTGGACATCAAAAAAGCCTTTGACACCGTAGACCACGAATACTGCTAAGTAAATTACCACATTATGGTTTCCGTGGGACATATTCAAACTTCTTTCAGATTACCTGAAAGGTCGTCAACAGGCTGTATTAATTAATGATTTCATGTCTTCTATTAGCCACTTGAGTAGTGGGTTCCCCAGGGCTCGGTGCTCGGGCCATTGCTCTTTTCCTTGTATATTAATGCCTTCCGCAGATATTACAGCCTTCTAACATACCGATGTATGCTGACGATACTTGTGTCATAGTAACAGGTAAAAATCTAAGTGATCTTGATCGAAGTCCAATGTCGTATTGGAAAAGGTTGCTCATTGGTTTATCGAATAATAAGCTATCTATAAATACCGATAAGACTAATGCATCACATTTCACTCTAGGTTGAAATTCATTAATGCTAATGATATGCACATAAAAATTAACGATTCTGTGATCGAGCAAGTGACCACAATTAAATATCTTGGTGTCACTATAGATAACTTACATTGGCAGATGCAGATTCAGAATGTGTGTTCCAAGTTAGCCTCAGGGTGTCATGCACTTACTCAGGCTCGACATTTTAATACCACTACTCTACGAATACTTTATTATGCTTTCATTCATTGTCACATCTCATATTGCATTGAGTCTTGGGGCGGCACGTACACAACTTACCTGGACCCGGTTAGACGACTTCAAAAACGGGCTGTAAGAATCATTACTCATTCCAAGTATAACGACCCCAGCAAACCTTTGTTTTTCCGATTACTTATTTTGCCCTTCGACAAGCTATGGCAATTTAAACTAGCCAAATATGTACACACAGTTATTAATTACAACCACCCTTTTTCATGTTTCGATGTTTTCCGCACCTTCTCGTTCTACTAGACAACTAACCTTTGGTAAATGAAATATTCCACGAAGTAACAATGTATATGGTGAACGGCTTTACAGTTCGTTGGTATTAAAATCTGGAATGTTATTCCTTTTGAAATAAAAACGTGTTCTAATTTCACTAAGGCACTAGAAAAACACTATTTAGAAGAATGTACTGATTGATTATGTCCTGTCATATTTAGTCTGATGACTGTCTTAATTTTAATATGTAAGTTGGTGATTTTCTTTCTTCGTTCTTTCTTGTGTTGTAAAGGTTTCGTGCGGCTATTACATGTACTGTAATGTTTCTTTCTAAAGGAGTACGTCTACTTAGGACAGGTAGTAACCGCGGAGCCGAACCATGAGAGTGAAATAACTAGAAGAATAAGGATGGGTTGGGGCTCATTCGGCAAGCATTATCAAATCATGAATGGTAATCTACCACTATCCCTGAAGAGGAAGGTATATAACAGCTGCATCTTACCGGTACTTACCTACGGAGCAGAAACCTGGAGACTTACAAAGAGGGTTCAACTTAAATTGAGGACGACGCAGCGAGCGATGGAAAGGAAAATGATAGGTGTAACCTTAAGAGACAGGAAGAGAGCAGAGTGGGTCAGGGAACAAACGGGCGTTAAGGACATCATAGTTGAAATCAAGAAGAAGAAATGGATATGGGCCGGGCACGTAGCACGTCGGCAGGATAACCGGTGGTCATTAAGGGTAACTGACTGGATTCCAAGAGATGGCAAACGCGTGAGGGGGAGACAGAAAATTAGGTGGGTAGATGAGATTAAGAAGTTTGCAGGTATTACGTGGCAGCAGAAAGCACAGGACCGGGTTGATTGGCGGAACATGGGAGAGGCCTTTGCCCTGCAGTGGGCGTAGACAGGCTGATGATGAATGTTTCTTTGTTGGATATTATATAAATTTTTAGTTACACTTTTCCGAAGTGCCATTATAAAATGTTTCTTTTTGGACCCAAACTAGCCTATGGCTATGGGTCCACACAGTGTATGCAAACTTTTTCTAAAAAATGTGAGCAATAAAATTCAATTCAATTCAATCACCTTACCCCAAAGAAACACAAGCGGAGGAGCAGTGATAATCAAAATATTTTTTCCTGTATCTGCAAATTTAACCGTGCTGCGTGCTCGGCTGTTTTGAGTCCTTAGAAGAACTCAAAATTAGCAACCAGTGTTCAGAACCTGCGCGAGAGCATGTACATCGACACCAATAATTAAAAGGGTAACCTACTCATGAAACCAAAACTCGCCGATGATGGGCTGGAGTAGTGCTTGAGATAGCCATTCCTAAGTCATGACAGGCAATTCGCCGCTATTCTTAAAGCGGGATGTATACAACAATTGCGCATAGGTCGCCAAAAAGCTGGAGCTCACTCAGACTCACTGAAGAAATACATTTTGCTCCGAAGGCTCACTCGGACTCAGACTCACCAATTTTCGTCAATCGGACTCACTCAGACTCACTAAATGTTTTCTCAACCGGACTAACTCGGACTCAAACTCACCAACATATTACTCACCCGGACTCACTCAGACTCAGACTCACGGCTTGACCTGTATCTGAGTGAATCTGAGTGAGTCGATTCATGAGTCTGTTAGCGTTAAATTAGCTTTTTCGGTCATGGTGCCGATGTTCTTTAGCGCCAATATCTCACGTAATCGGTGCTCTACGAGGCGCCTTTTGACCTTGCACCATCAAACACGTATTATAAGTGGCTTAAATCATGCAAGGACAGTTTTATGAAATACGCGACTCACACGAGATATATTATCAAGAACTTCCCGTGAAAGAGTTTGCACGGGGAGGTCAACGCCCCCCCCCCCCCCCCCCATCGCACACGCCTCACACCTCTGATCAATAAATATTGAGGTGGCGCATGAACGCTCGTGCGTTGCCATATGTGTGAATAGACTTGGGTATAATGGTAAGCCGATATAAGACTGATAGTAATGCTGAAGATGAGTAGATATGACCATAGGTCGGCAATGGACGGTGCAGCCCTCTCGGACTCACTAAAAGGAAATATATTTTGTGCTTAGGGCTCACTCGTACTCAGACTCACCAATGTAGGGATCCTGCGGCTGAAGAACCGACGGAGAAGAGAAGAGGAAGATGAAGTCTGCAATGGCTGAAACCTGTGTCTATTAAACAGTAGACGTTCCTTTCTTCTGTTGGAACTTTATATTTGGCGCAGTCGTCGACAGCAACCTAATATGGATATTTCTACCTCTCTAGACGGGACGGTCGCCACATCATCACGGGCTATGCGCTGGACGGTGAGGACTTTGTTGAGGCATCGCAGCATCTGACCACAACTGAAATGACGGATACCATCACCAGCACAGCATACGCACCGATGAGCGACGTCACCGAAAGAGGTACTGTAACAAGCGACGTGAAAGCGGAAGAGTTTGAATTGTGGAAGGGACTAAGCATTGCGAGCAACACGGAAAGAGATGCAGATGAGAGGCAATCGCCGTCGATGAGAGCCATAGTAAAAGCATTAGACCAGCTAACTGATATACAGCGCAACTATATGGAGCAACAACAAGCAATTTTGAAGACAATAACAGCTAAGGCACTACGTCAAGATATAGTGAAGCCAGATGTGTTCGATGGTAGTACTGCTGGCGCGGATGTGCGGCTGGAACTTTATCAGTCTGCCTGCAAACAGAATAGCTGGGTAAATGACTCAGATCGTATAACAAACATGCGATCATACCTGTCTGGGAACGCTAAGAAGTGGTATGACCTACGTGTCCTGCACCACCTTGAAGATTCGTGGGAAACGTGGAAAGAGAGTTTTTTGCAAGCCTTCCAAATGAACCCAGTTCATTTATGGGATCAAGCTATCTCTTACAAGCAGGGAGATAGCAATTTGCTGGACTACTATTTTGAGAAGAGGCGCTTACTGCAACTAGCGGATCACACGCTCCCCGATTCATGCATCGTGCCACTAGTCATACAAACAATGACAAAAGGGTGCCGGAGACAAGTACAGAATGTGTCACCGTCAACTTCAGATGAGCTTCTTCACTGCTTAAAATACGTCTCATGTGAGATCTGGTCCGATGTGACTCCAATACAAGAGGCGACACATAAATCGAGGCCACTTGACGAATACGGCAACTACACTACTAGCGTGGCATCTTGCACACCAGGCGAATGTGAACTAGCCAACAGCATGACATGGAAATTTACTAGCAAGGAAATCCCGATTCTGCCGGAGATGGTGTTTCTTATGAAATCAAACATTTTGTCCGTACCCATGACTGTAAATAATTGCAAGGTGTCCGCGATTGTGGACACTGGAGCATCAGTTAGCTTGATCAACGAGCAGCGAGTGGACAAAAATCTCATTTTCACAGGAAGAGTTGTTAGAGTCCAAAGTTACGACGGAACATGCCGAGAGCTAGAGAAATGGACGGACGTAAAAGTGCATTTCAGAGGTCAAGAGCATATGGTGAAAAGCCTTGTCATTACAGGAGTTGAGTTTGATTTCCTTTTGTCAAGGCCTGACATGAAGCTATTTAAAATGAATATTCTTTGGAATGACGCCATCACCACCGAGCATTCCAACCTCGTACATACATCTCAAGACAGGAAAGTCACGTGCTCGGAAGAAGTTGTGTCAACATTTCCTGAGCTTTTGTGTGTTGGGAACTGTCCACCAGCAACTACAGTAATTGAAGTACCTTTCGAGCTTCGAGATAAAAGTGTCGTGCGAAAGAAACCATATGGACTAAGCCACGAAAAGAAAGCATGGCTTAAGCAAGAGCTCCAAGGAATGTTAGATTCCGGCATTATCAGACCATCAACCTCTACATTTGCTTCACCGATTACCATTGTGCCAAAAGAAGACGGGTCTTATCGATTGTGCACGGACTATAGACTTGTTAACAAGCAAACTGACTTGTTCCCGTTCTCCATGCCCCGAATCGACGAAATAATTGACGAGACGGGAGGATGCAAGTGGTTCTCCAAGATTGATTTATGTAAGGGTTACTGGCAAGTACCTCTGAAAGAAGAAACTAAGATGTTCACCGCTTTTGTCACGCCTTTCGACGTCTACGAGTACAACCGGCTTCCATTTGGGTGGAAAAATTCTGGCGCTTGGTTCCAGAAAATGATGAACATGGTGCTCAAAGATTTTCTTGTAAAATTCTGCAACGTGTATGTTGACGATATACTGGTCTATTCAAGATCAAGAGAAGACCACATTGCCCACCTGTCAATGGTTCTAGGAGCACTAAGTAAAGCACAACTTAAAATAAATGTTAAGAAGAGCGAATTTTTTTGTCGGACGGTTGTGTTCTTAGGCAGGTCCTTTGACGGAAAGACTAAAAGCACCAAGGAAGAGAGCATTCAGCGGATAAACACTAGTCAAGCCATTCAATTTGCACTCTCTTCGCGTCTTCTTGGGCCTTGCCGGGCACTTCCGAGGGTTTATAAAGGATTATGCCACAAAGACTAAGTGTTTGACAGCCCTTACGCAAAAGGATACCCCATTCGTGTGGTCGGAAGATTGCGAGCGTTGCTACAACGAACTCGTCGAAATTATTTCGGCAGATCCTGTACTTACGCTGCCGGATTTTAACTTGCCGTTTGAGTTGTGCACAGATGCCTCTCATTATGGTACTGGAGCCGTTCTTTATCAAAGAGACACCAATAAGCCCGTCGCACAAATGCTACAAGTGATAGGATATTTCTCCTATACCTTTACGAAGGCTCAAGTAAATTATTCTACCACAGAAAAAGAAGCCTTGGCAGTTGTTATGGCACTCAAATATTTTAGGAGCTATCTTGAGGGAAGAAACTTTATACTATACACAGATAACCAAGCATTGACTTATATATTGCAATTGACACAACCAAAAGGCCGGCTTGCCAGATGGGTCAGTGAGATTCTGCAGTACACGTTTGAAGTGGCCCATCGCCCAGGACAAAAGCACCAGGACGCAGACGCTCTATCAAGACTCCATGTACCCAGGGACAATAACCTTGAAGAAGTCAACCTAATAAAGTTGTGGGAAGGCTCCGAAGACCTCAAGATAGAAGATGGCAAGGTACTTGTGCCCGAAACGGCAGTACCTACAATACTGCGACTATACCATGACAGCCCTGAGTCTGGAGGTCACGATGGGTTCAAAAGAACGTACAGAAAATTAACCCAAAGATTTACTTGGAAGGGCATGAAGGACGACGTGGCTAAATATGTAAAGACATGCCACAACTGTCAAATTTGCAAAGCAAAGTTTAGGCCTCGTGGAAACAAAATGGTAACTCCACAGTATTCTGACACACCATTTGAAATACTGCACCTTGATTTTGCAGAACTGAAAAAGAAGGGTGAGGGCGTCAAGAAGACTCAAGCTTTTCTAGTCGCAGTGGACGAATGCACGCCGTTTGTGGCTGCCAAAGCTGGAAGGGAGGATGCGAACTGCGTCATCTCTTTTCTAGAGAGGGACATGTTCTGCAACGTCAACGTTATTGTTGCAGACAACGGACCGGCGTTCCGAAGCGAGAAACTTCAGCATTGGGCTACCGCAAGAGGTATCGAGCTGCGGTTTCCTGCACCATATCACCCGGAAGCGAACTCTCTAGCTGAGAGAATTATTCGAGATGTGAAAATGTTCATAGCCCTGTACCCCAACTTCAAAGGCGGGTGGAAGTGCGCGTTGGAAGCTGCTGTCAACCATCATAACCGGTCGCACACTGCTGCCTTAGGATGTAGCCCCTATTTCGCCGTTTTCAAGAAACCACCTTGGCTTCCTGCGGACAAAGAACTGTGTATATTTGAGAAAATCACGCTGAAGGAAAAGCCTTTGGATGTGCAACAGAAAGAGAAATATAGGAAAACGATGAAGGCGAACTTTGACAAACGTCACCAGTCAGCCATGCCCAAAATTGAACCTGGAGACATGGTACTGGTTCGAAAGGGTCTGGACTCAAAGTGTCCATTTGTAGGTCCTTACCTGGTCGTGAAAACAGCGAGGCAACAAGGAATTCTCAAGACTATATATTATCAAGGACCACGAAGCAAAGTTGAAGAGGCGTCGGTTGGGAATACACTGCTATACCATCCACGGAGGGATGAAAATAAAAGCCCGGGAGGATGTAGGGATCCTGCGGCTGAAGAACCGACGGAGAAGAGAAGAGGAAGATGAAGTCTGCAATGGCTGAAACCTGTGTCTATTAAACAGTAAACGTTCCTTTCCCCTGTTGGAACTCTATAACCAATATGTTTCTCAACTGGACGCACCTGGGCTCAGGCTCACTAAAATTTTCCTCAGTTGGACTCACTCCGACTAAAACACACCAAAAGATTACTTACCCGGACTCGCTCAGAGTCAGACTCATGGCCCTATCTGAGTCTGAATGAGTTTCAGTGAGTCGACTCATGAGTGAGTTTGCCGACCTGTGCAATTTCGTAGTATTGGTAGTAACATACGGGGCTGAAAACTTGGAGGATAACAAGGAAACTCAAGAAAAAAGTGAAGTACCGCGCAATGTATGACGGAAGAAAAAAATGGCCCGCATTAAGACACCGAATGATACGTAGAGGAAATAAGGGAACAAACAGGCGTTGCCGACATCCTAGTTTACATCATCAGAAAAAAGTGGACTTGCGCAGGTCACTAATATGAAGGACCGATGATTGATGTGCCGTTAGTGCAGCGTAATGGATACCAAGAGAACAGAAACGAAGTCAATGACAGCAGAGTGTTAGGTCGAGGTGATGAAATTAAAAATGTCGCAGGAATAAAGTGCAATCAACTGTCGCGGGATAGAGGGAATGGGAGATCGCTAGAGAAAACCTCAGTTAAGTGGTCACTGAATAGGTTGAAGATGATGATAATTATGCTTATGATGCTCACAGAGGCGTTTCTTGGACTGACCGAAAGAGGGCTTAATCACAGCTGAATGAACAGTGTGCCCTAGCTGTTGAATATACAAGTTAACTGGATTTAACGTAACCTAGCGTTCTAAGCTATAAGCCCTGATGAAATACGTCAAATCAATTAAAGCGGTCGTTTTTTAATTGTCAACACAAACTGCTAATGTGATCGTTTACACTTAATTGTATTGGCACAAATGAAAGCTCAGAAGCTTTCCATTGAAGCTGGTTCAACATTGTCTGCTCGGTGCACCGGTGTACGAACAATGAGCTACACAAGTATTAAGCCTCTATTCATGCTGTGGATTTCCCAACCTATGGCAAGAAAAGAAAAAGAAACGCGGATACCATGAGAATAAATTGCTTGACTCGTATCCCACGAAGCAAAATGCACTGCATTGAAACATTTCACGTGCAACAGCAGCGCCAGAAGACAGCCTAGGGAGCAGAAGCAAGATTGGAGAGGCGGGATAAACATCTGCCGTCATGACTGCAATAACTCATCGCGAAGCAATAGCGTCCGTAATCTAGAAAAGTTCACATGCGCATAGCATGCGCATGTGAACTTTCCCAGATTGCGTACGAACTAACTTATGCTTCCAATAGAACATTCCCAAGCTTAATTTCGGCGAAGCTTAGTGCGTGACACTCCCGCGTTAACGACGAAGTATAAATGTGTGGTTGTGTTCAACGGGTCGTATCTATTTGCCCCCAGTGACCCATGTCGGCGACTTCGGACTACTAAATGTTAGTACTGCCCTCTGAATTTTGTGAAGTGCTTATTGGTAGCATCGCATGACTGAATTTGTGAAGATGAGCGACAGCGTAGTCAAAGACACCGAATAGGTGTGCTATAGAGGTTGTCTGAACAGGAAAAACTCAGAGGGTCCCTTATGCAATCGCCTAAGACAACTCGAAGGCGAAAGCCATTTTCTTGTTCTTTTTCTTCTCGGTCGACGTGCTGACCCTCCCCTCCAGCGTAACATTCAAAAGCTTTCCGAGTTCAACGTGCTTTTGCACTGCCTCCCGGATCGGAGGCATTACAAGCTTTCTGCTCCTGACATGGTTTTGCAGAGCCTCCGTGATCGGCCCGCCTTTAATCAAGTGACGATGCCCTTCGATGTCGCCACTACGATGTGTCAAATTCTGGCGATCTGTGACGTCATGCTGACGTCATGTTACACTGAGGTCATGTGACTTTTGGTACGCCGACTGCACACACACACACACACACACATTCACTTGAGTATCGATCACGTGACTTTGAACCCACTTTTATTACTTTTTTTGCATCCTTCAACGCCAACGCCGGTCTCGCGAAGTATCGAGAGATATTGCCAAATCTCGAAGACGCCGACGGTCACTTTTCGCGTTTGATGAGGCATCCAAGGCTTTCGCCATAATAGGGGCCTCATACCTGTTAGCTGATGTTTCGATGGGTGGTATATTCGTCAAAGGCGCCATATGTTTGAAAGGGTTGGTCATTGACGCCTTTGACCAAGATAGGCTCACGTATACGAAAACATCGGCTAGCCTGCCTTATGCCCTTATTCCCCCCCTGCACGTCGGATTTTCTCACTATGATCAGTGCGCACTACAAATAAATGGGCAGTACACATCATTCTGTGGTGATCGTGTCTACAAAACATGAGTGGCTGCTCCGCAGAAGGGCGGCCATAATTTGATACAGAAGATGATGCCTTTCTGAGGGAGCCGGGCTTTCTGCGAATGTGAGCCACGGACTGCAGCGCAGTGATCGAGTCACTGACTATGACACGCAACTTCAGTTAACCCTCTAATCTGAGACGCTCAGTGACGACACTAGAATGGTGCCGCAATGAAAAATAGCGATAAAAACATGCGGGACCCATCACCTGAATATTACAACGTACTGAGGCTACAGTGTCCACAAGAAAGCGGGAAAAAAAAACTAACTTCGCTTATGGACTCTTGCCGAGGTAAAGACACAGAGTGCCTGAGTTGTCAGTGGTGCTGATCTTCTGGAAATGCGGTAACAGGACAGTTCAACATCTTGCAACTCTTCCTATAATTAACAAATTTACAAAAAAATCATTCTTGAAATCTTAGCTAGATGGCATCTACAACTTTAGGTGCAATCGAAACAATGTTTTGCAAAGAACACGCACTTTTTTCACGGTAAACAAGCATTCATCACAGAGAACAAGAAGACATGCGTTTCGAGACTCTTGCAGTTGCCTTGTTTACATAAGCAACATAAAACTTTCAAAATGTAACAAAAGTTTTCAATGGATTTCGTGAAGGGCCTGTAACGTACGTTGTCACGTAAAGAAACACGTTTTGGTTTTCGTTTTTTTCCTGCTTTAAAAAGGCCGCAAGAGCTTGGTTTCAATCCATGACTTCGCACAAATCTGCAGACTAGCAGATATCCATTGAGGCATTGAGGTGGGATTTGTCAGTTTATTCGATTTAATTTCATTTTCAGAAACACTGAGAAGAAAGGCGAGGGCGAGCTGTAAATTGTGTACTGTGTTTAGGAACATAAGTTATTTAGGGCGTATTTTATTATGAGTTTGAGAAAGGAAAGCAACATAGTTGAAACTATGGCGCCTAATTAAAATACTTCACCGAAGGCTACTGAATAATCTTCATTATTCAAATAAATTTGTGCCTTATTTGAGTCGCTTATTGAACACGAAAAAGCGAAGTCTGTTAGCGACTGTAACACACGGCTTGGCGCTTTCACCCAGTTGTACAATATAATGGGTTTGTAAACTGACGTCAACGAAAATGAGGGAAGTCAAGCCTGAGTGTGCATAGTCCGAAACGCGCGACCGTCATCATAATTTAAGATGGTATTATTTCTCAAAATTAGCTTCTGTGATTCAAAACACGGCAGCGACAAAAGGCGTGTTCGCCAACTTTAAAAGGAACCAGGGGAGGCCAACGGCAGTACGATCGGACGAAAAATATGGAAGAAACTCGGAAAATATTGAAAGAAAAATGAGAGGAAGGGCAGGACGCCCTTTCCAGGTTCCGCCGTCTTGAAGAAGGACCGAGCCACTTTGCAACAAAACTAGTGCTGATTCACAGTTGAGCAGCCGCCCGCTCGTCGCATGCGTTGCGGTTATCAGTCGGCGATTGCCGGTTCGCGCGTGGTGGTGAAAGCCGATATTGTCGTCTGTCTTTGTGTCCGCTACGCTGTCGGAGTCATAGCGGGAATTACGAATCTTTAAGGTCCGTACGCCACGTGGTGCCAAAAACCGCGAACTGAAAGCGATGTCCGGAATTGCTGGGTATGGTAGTAGTAGTAGTAATCAGGTAATTTTATGTCTACAGCAGGACGAAAGCCTGTCCCAATGATGCCGAACATATTTCCTACCTTGCACGACCGACCCGATTCCATATTGTGCCTGCAAATCGCTTAAGTTCCTTAAAAGCAGGTAATTTAGACCCGTATCCACAAACCATCCTTATCATTATATCTCATTTTCCTTATCGTTCTTGTGCCTTTACTGCGCGTTAAAAGTGCGTAAAAGCAGTAAGCAGGGGAAAAGAAAACAGAGTTTGGTTAGTGAACGTTGCCTTCATATTTGCGAATAGAGAGAGAGAGAAATGTTTTAATGAAAAGCTGGAGATGTTTGCCTGGCTGTTCGCCTGACATGCTACTCCAGGTGCTCCAGGGTGATGATTATGATATATACATTGATAACCACACACACATACATAGACTACACTGTTTACAGAGTTTCGATGAGCTTGTGGCCCGCAAGAAAGTCAGCAGCGCTTTCGTTGCGCGTAACGCACAGATGCTGTTTTGCCATGGACCCAGAATGTGCCGCAGTTCTAAACACGAGTCCTGTTGAAGGTGCAAGGCCGCCTTCAGAGATCGTCTTTCTGTTGCGTATCGAAGTGGACAAACTAAAGCTGACCGATTTCTCAATGAGACAAAACTCGATCAGCACAAGTATATTTTAAATCATTTTTTATTCACACGTTTCCTACTAAAAAACAGACATACACGTACTGTGAAAGTGTCAATCTTCAAAAGTAGCTTTAATTCACAACTGAAATATGCACATAATGAGCAAACATGGAACCCAGAGCAGGCTGCGTAGTACTTGACTCAATCACAGCGAATGCCGCTGGAGACGACATTTCGGCAAGTTGACTTGTCTTCGTCGGCGCGGCAGCATTGCCTTGACGAAGACCACTTGTCAAAGCGTTGGCTCCGGGGACATTTCCTGTTAAACGATTTCTCAAAGCATCAGTGAGTCCATTACATGTATTTGAGTGACAGTATCAGAAGCAAAGGCCCACAATGTTTCAAACTGGCTACATGCATTTTCATGGACAGGAAGAAGCCTATAATTGCGTCAAAAATATTTGAACTACATGCCAAAAGCAAAAAACGAACAAACCGTGTCGCGGAACCAACACGCTTTCAAGCCTTTCATTAAGCGTGTTTTGCCGGCAACAGGTAGGCTGCGGTCATGACGAATTAGTCTAGCGACACTGCGCTCATGACAGTCCAGTCAGGCTTGCAGAGGACTGGGTTTACTCATGTACAGGTGCCCCAAAAGTAAAACGGAGCACGCGAGCTGTGGCCAAACGGGGCGAAACTGCATGCCAGCGCGCTCTATCAGGAGACGAGCTGCAGATAGCGAGAGTGCGTCGGCATATCCGACTGACCCATCCCGATATTCTGATGCTCGCCTTATCGTCGGCTCGAGCGAAGCCGCGCTGCTACCATCACTGCTCGTCGGGGGAGCTTCAATGCTTTATGCATTTGTTTGCCCGTGTCGTGGCGGAATCTTAGGAGGCATGCGCTTTTAGCATCGCCAAGAATGCCACCACTTTTGCCCCTGGCACTCAGTGATGGCAGTAGCGCGGCTTCGCTCGAACCGGTGATAATGCGAGCACTAGAATATCGGGATGAGTAAGCCGGATATGCCGACACACTCTCGCTATCTGGAGCGCATCTTCTGATAGAGCGCGCTGGCATGCAGTTTCGCCCCGTTTGGCCACAGCTCGCGTGCTCCGTTTTACTTTTGGGGCACCTGTACTCATGCAAAGGTAAAACCTGCTCAATTAATGGACCCAAATACTAGAACTCACCCGTTGGCACTAGGAAACCTGAAAAACCTTCGCGGAACAGGAAATCCCTGGGTTAACACACCACAGATCCGCGCAAAACATGTGATGCCCCGATGTAGCCTTCTTCGTCTAATGCACGGTTGACCTGTTCGACGTGCCTCATTGCGTCTTCCGTTCGCTGCACGCCACATCAAATCTCTTATCTTCCCTGTATCCATACTTGGCACGCCAACCGAGCGAGATAACCGAGCGCGATCCAACTTGTGATATCGCTCAGCGAGTGGCAAGGGTGAGTGGAGGCAAGCGCTACGAACACCAGTTCCCGCGCTTCGCCTGATTTAAAATTCACAAAATAAGAAAGAAAAAGGACAAATAAACAAAGGAAGAGTTCTTGACAGTTCAATCAAATTTCTTTATTTTTAAAAAACTCGTGAAAGACAATATATGGGAACATCCACGTCAACCTCACTTCGTTCAGCCAGATCTTAGGATGCCCGGCAACCGCTGCGAGCGCCCATGTCCCTTGAAACCGAAACTGGTGTTCAGTTTCCGGGGCCTGCCTGTATATCCAAAGCAGCAGTTACTAAGCGATGGAAAGCCTTTCCACTGTTGTGAGGATGAAAGCCAGCGAAGCCGTGGTGGAAGCACCGACGACGGCTACGTATGCCGTACAATTTTCGATGCAGAACCAGCATAATAAAAAACAATCATCTAGTACGCACCTTGAGCTGCTCCTTGGCAGCGGTGCGTCGTCTGTCACTTCTCTTTAGTAGAAATAGGGAACTTGGAGTTCAAAGTTAAGACAACCGTAAATATGAGCGAGCGGCAATGTGTTGAACATGATCTACGATGATTCGCCTGCGAAACAACTAAAGTGCACATTACATGGTTAATCGCTATGAAAGTTGCATCTGCAAAGTTTTACAGCCATATAGAAATGCTACATGCGGTGGCATAGCTTTTGCAATCTCCCAAACGAGAATGGATTGATATAATACACACGGAATGCGTCTTGACCGTTTCTGCTTCCGAATGCAACTCTGCTTGCGCGCGGTTGTCTTGCACACTTTGCCGGTACAAAAGGACTAGTGCATTCGGTAAGTCAACGCGTAGGAGCGCTTTCGGACAGCAACAAAGCGCTCGAAAACTTAGAATGCTTCAGCGCGATGCAATTGTCCTTTCGCCGCGAAAGAAACAAAAAATAAAGGGAGCCATGCGCAAAGCGCGCGCTAAGCTGCCGTCGTCGTGCACCGTCCTGATATGCTCCGTCACGACGATGGCGGATGGCCTGCTATCTCTCAGTGCTCGATATGGCAGATGCCACGTTTTTGAAGGGCTCCCGATAGAAACAGGGACCGTACATACAACAGAATATTTTGCTGTCTCGCATCCTTGAGAGCAGAGGTCTCAATCTCACCTGAGCTGTAGCGGGAAATTTAGTTCAACAAGGGCCGGCACAGTGAAGGTACGAGCGGGGGAGGGGGGGGGGGGGAGAGGTGTGTATGGAAAGATTTGGAGCAAAGCGTCACCTAACGTTGCCGTTTGAAAGAACGCCTGTCCAAATATCTCATACATGGGTCTCATCTGAGGGGCTTTGACGTCGCGTTTCGAGAAACTTATCCGATACTGATCTCCAGACTCACTGAAATTTTGAAACAGAGTTTTCGTTTCACGGTGACGGTTGAACACATAGTGACCGCATGGGGCACTTCACGAAAATAATGCTCGGGACCACTCCCGTCTCTGTAGTTTATCCGACCAAAGCATTATTATTCGGAATAGCCGAGAAAGTAATGCGAATACCATTTAGCAGCGTCAAGATTTCTGCACCTAACGGGGTTTAGCACTGCCTCCAGGATCGGAGGAATTGCAAGCTTTCTGCACTTTACATGGTTTTGCACCGCCACCGTGATCGGCTCACCTTTGACCAAGCGACAATGTCGTGTGGGGACGTCATCCAGGCCCGTAGCCAGGGGGGGGGGGGGGGGCTGGCCACCCCCGAAATTTTTATGATACATGGTGTTTTACCGAAAATAAATAATGAAAATTTTTCGCAAATAGTCGAGGCTTTCAGCAAGTGCCCCCCCCCCTTCCCCAAAAATAATTCCTGGCTACGGGCCTGACGTCATCACATGATGTCGCGTTGTGTGACGGCATGACGGCGCCATAAGATGACGTTATCATGTGATGATTTTTTTTCCATCACTCGTGTTGACGACGCCCACCAGGAGACGTTGCGCCGACGGTCAATTTTCGCGATTTATGAGCTATATAACGATGTGGCATACTTTTCTTCTTCTTCTGGCACGACACACTTGGGACATAAACTAGTAGTGGGTAGTCTGCTGAGGAGAAGGAAGAGGTAGTTGGAACAATGGCGGAGATACATTAATAAACCGCGCTGTGTTTTCGGAACCGCGTTTCAAAGTGCTATATTTATTGGTGACCCGGACTACGAACGCGACCTTCCATGGAGCAGCGTGAGAATCTCGACGGCCTCAGCACTGGTACCGCTGCCACTGCACCCGGCCATGTACCCTCTTTGGGTGTTGTTGGAGGTACTACTACCATAACGCTACCACAGCTGTGGCTTGCCGATCCCTCCTTGTGGTTCATTCAAGTCGAGAACAAGTTCCGCATTCATCGCATCATGTCAGAAGTTCGCAAGCATGAGCTCCTCGTTGAAGCGTTGCCGCCACGGGCAATGACTGAAATACGCGACATCCTCGTGGGCCCGCCTGGTGACACTCCATATACGACAGTCAAACAGGCTCTTCTTCACCGACTCGTTCCGCCTAAGCATCGGCGCATTCAGCAACTTCTGTGCAACGAAGAGCTCGGGGACCGACGTCCCACACAGTTTCTACGTCACCTGCAACACCTGCTTGGGGACCAGCCGGACGGCTCGGAAACACCCATACTACGTGAGTTGTTTCTACAGCGTCGTCCACCTACCGTGCGAATGGCTCTTGTCCCAGCTCTGTATAAGACTCTGTCGGAGCTGGCATAAATGGCCGATGACATGATGGGCGTTGCTCCGGCAGTCATAAACGCTACCCACACCTCTCCGATTTCCGAAGCAGATTCCCTTCGAGAAACGGTAAAAGATCTCGCAGCTGAAGTTGCCAACTTGCGTCTGCACTTGCTGAGCATTCGCAACTTAAATGACCAGCCTCGTCCACACTGACCATCTCTAACGTCGCCTGCTCCGCAACGGCCCCTCCACCAGCCCGAGCACCACTTTTCACCGCAGAACACATGCTACTATCACCGGCGTTTTCGTGCCGCGGCTCGCAGATGTGTGCCACCCTGCTCATGGCGCATGGGAAACGCTCCGGCCGATCGTCAATAACAGCGGCGGGCCATCAAGGCCAAGCATCAAGCCGCCTCTTCCACATCACCGACAGAACCACAGGTCTTCGCTTGCTGGTGGACACTGGAGCAGAAGTCAGCATAATTCCAGCGTCCAAAACTGACCGGCGTCTCCGCGAGAAGTCAATTCCTTTACAAGCGATCAATTCTTCGGTCATCGCAACTTACGGACAGAAGCCTCTGACCCTTGATCTCGGTCTCAAGAGGAAACTGCAGGGGTTATTTTGGATAGCAGACGTACGCTACGCAATTTTAGGCGCCGATTTCTTAAGGCATTTTCATCTGCTCGTGAATATGAACCGCTGTCGCCTGGTGGATAGCTATACCGGTTTATCGGTCAATGGTTTTCTGTCACGCGCTACAGCCCTAAACCCCACTTTCGTGAAACCGCCTACGTCACCATATACAGCTCTGCTCAACGAGTTTCCGGAGATTACAACGCAGTCTCCAATGGATAAGACCCCCAAGCACACTGTGACCCACTGCATCGTTACCACAGGCCCACCGGTTCACTGCCGCCCTCGCCGACTTGGCCCTAATAAACTTCGAATTGCTCGCAACGAGTTTGAGCATATGTTACAGCTGCAGATCATTCGTCCCTCATCAAGCTCGTGGTCGTCGGCGCTACACATGGTTCCCAAGAAGAACAATGACTGGCGGCCCTGTGGTGATTATCGGGCTCTCAATGTAGTCACCGTTCCAGATCGATACCCGTTACCCAATACTTAGGACTGTACTGCCTTTTTAACCGGCACAACAGTATTCTCGAAGATTGATCTCGTGAAAGCTTATCACCAGATCCCCGTTGAGCCGTCTGACATTCCCAAAACTGCAATAACTACCCCATTTGGGCTCTATGAGTATTTACGAATGCCTTTCGGTTTGAGAAACGCAGCTCAGACATTTCAGCGTTTTATAGACGAAGTCACAAGAGGCTTGCTGTTTTGTTTCGCCTATATCGACGATCTTCTCGTTGCCAGCAAGGACGCTGAAACGCACAAGGCACATCTACGTGAGCTTTTCACTTGACTGCGTGATTACGACCTTGTCATCAATGTAGAAAAGTGTCAGTTTGGAGTCTCGGAGATAGCATTCCTCGGACATCAGATCACTAAAGATGGCATCACTCCTCTACTTGACAAGGTTCAGCTATCCTCGAGTACCCGCCTCCCACGTCCATACGTAGTCTGCGACGTTTTCTCGGACTCGTCAATTTTTATCGCCGCTTCATCCCTACATGCTCTACACTGCTGCAGCCTCTGGAAGCACTACTCCCGACTTCGCAAGCCGAGTCAGCCGCACTTCCCTGGGACACGGTCGCGGATCAAGCTTTTGCCGCCGTTAAGACCAAACTCGCCCAGGCCACCCTCCTGCACCACCCTTCACAAACTGCTCCCACTAGCATCATGGTGGACGCTTCTTCAGAAGCAGTTGGAGCCGCTCTTCATCAATGAATCAATGGTGCATGGGCTCCAATTTCCTTCTTTTCCCGCAAGTTACGCGACACGGAGCGCCGATACAGTACTTTCGGACGGGAGCTCACCGCGGCCTACCTTGCGGTGAAGCATTTCAGGTACTTCCTTGAAGGGCGACAATTTGCCATTCTTACCGACCACAAGCCACTTGTTTCGGCTTTACGTTCCTGCAGTGCCACGCACACTCCTAGAGAACTTCGACACCTTCCTTACATTGCCGAATTCACCACAGACATACGTTATGTAAAAGGCAGCTTTAACAGTGCAGCGGACGCTCTCAGTCGTATTACCATCAATGCCACGACAGGCACCACCGTCCTTTCATTTTCTTCGCTCGCGGAGGCACAGGCATTAGACGATGAGCTTCCACGACTCCGATCCTCTACTTCCCTCCGACTGGAACAGGTCAACTTTCCCGACGACGACGTTACGCTCTGGTGCGATGTTTCACACAACTGCACTCGTATCTATGTTCCTTCACAGCTGCGTCGTGCTGTTTTTGACACCCTCCACTCCATCTGCCATCCAGGCGTAAGAGCTACGCAACACCTGGTCACTGAACGCTATGTCGGGCCGCGCATACGCGCTAACATTCGTGACTGGGTTCGCACTTGCACAACGTGTCAGCGTATCAAGGTACAACGACACACCATTCATTTGGACATTGTCGGGCCTTTACCTCCATGTCGGGGAAATACGTATTTGCTTACGTGTATTGACAGGTACACTAGGTGGCCTGAAGAAGCTCCAATGCCTTACATCGCGGCACAAACAGTTGCTCGTACCTTTCTTGCTACCTGGATTAGCCGTTTCGGTGTACCATCAACGGTGACTACTGATCGAGGCAGACAGTTTGAGTCAGCGCTTTTCACCTCTGTCACATCTCTACTGGGTTGTGCGCGTATTCGCACAACTGCGTATCATCCAGCATCAAATGGCCTGGTAGAGAGACTCCATCGTCATCTAAAAGCAGCACTCGCCTCGCAGCCTCACGCCAAAGATTGGGTATCACACCTCCCCATCGTGCTTCTCGGCCTGCGTTCAACACTTCGGCCAGAACTTGCCTGCTCTGTAGCCGAGATGGTTTATGGCTGCACACTCCGTTTCCCTGGTGACCTCGTCAGCCCCGTTACTACGCAGAGTGTTTCGGATCCATCTTCTTTCGTCCATCGTCTGCGGATCTTCATGCAAAACTTGCGCCCATCACCAACTTCAGCTCACACTAAGAACGACGTTTTTCTGCCGGCAAACCTACAGACATCTTCACACGTTTTTGTTCGTGTCGATGCGTCTCGCCGTGCTCTTCAGCCCCGCTATGACGGTCCTTTCTCAGTCATCAAGCGTTCTGAACATCATTTTACAATCCTGCGTAATGGGATTTTACAATCCTGCGTAATCCTGCGTAAGTCAGCATTGAAAGGATCAAGCCGGCACCCATTCTGACAAGCTCCGTCTGATCATTTTTTTTCTTCAAGTGCCCACGGCCACTTGTCTGCAGGGGGGGCCAACTGTGGCATACTTTTCTTCTACTTCTGGCACGACACACTTGGGACATAAACTAGTAGTGGGTAGTCTGCTGAGGAGAAGGAAGAGGTAGTTGGAACAATGGCGGAGATACATTAATAAACCGCGCTGTGTTTTCGGAACCGCGTTTCAGAGTGCTATAACGATATTAATAACTATTGCGACTTAACGTCCCGAAACCTTAATATGATTATGAGGGACGCCTAGAGGAATGCTCCAGAAATTTTATGAGCTGCAAAAGCTTTTCGCCTTTAAAAAACGGATCGCAAATCAAAGGTCTACGTTCAATGAAGTCGTTGTAGTAGAACTTCATTGTAGGGATCTTTCTTTTAGGAATCAGAGGTTGCACAATTGTCTCACTCACTTTCTGGCGTGCTCATCTTAAGCTACGATCTTTTACGTAAATAGGAAAGTCACAATGCTTTTTTTTACAAAGAACACGATACCTTATTCGAAATTCTTATATAGATGGACGAGATGTACAAGAATTCCTTCAAAGAGAAAGAATTTTTCTCGTATTGGTAAGCTACCATTTCACAATACCAAAAGTACCACTCTTGCCTCGAGAAGGCACGTGACGTGAGCAAGAACACGCGTAAAAAGAAAAATACAGGAGGTGACGCCAGCTTAAGTTCCCGAAACAGCTCATCGTGACGTCACTGATTTTGACGGCATCTTCTAGGACTTATTCGGCTACAACGAAACGTATGCTCTTTAATGGGGTCATAGACCTAGGATACCAAGTTTCAGGAAACTTTGCTGGGCTAATGTCACTAATGTAGGCTCTGTTATTCTCTGGGCGAGCGGTGCTTGCGGTCGGACACATCATGTCGGTGACGCCCCGCCAGGCGCAAGTCCGGCCTCCACTAAAAAAGGCTGTCAATTGCGTGACGTCACGAGTGCATTCAGGTGCATAGTTATCGGCGCGGAATAATGATACTTTGACCTTGATTTTATCCCAATATAACAAACATATCATCGTGGAGTCAACGACAGTCAAGTACTCAAAGAATAATTTAACAGTCTATGACTCATTGTTTACCCCTCCACGATGGCCCAGTGCTTATGGTGCTCGACTGCTGACCCAAAGATCGTGGGATCAAATTCCGGCCATGGCGGCCGCATTTTCGATGGAGGCGAAAATGCTAGAGACCCGTGTGCTTGGATTCAGGTGCACGTTAAAGAACCTCAGGTGGTTCAAATTTCCGGCGCCCTCCACTACGACATCTCTCAATGATGTCGTGGTTTTGGGACGTTAAACCCCGATAATTATTGATTTATTGTTTCACTTTTGTGCTCCTTTAATGCTCGGGGCTCATTTAATGCTTTAGTGCTCCTTTAATTATTTAATGCTGCTTTATGATGGGTTGCGGGAGTGGCGTGAGGGCAAACCATCTCAGCTGGCATCGTTACTGATCACTCATGTTTCAGCGCTGGGGCCGGAACGTGAGGTCATGCATTCTCATCCAGGCAGCAATCAAATGTGGCAACGTGAAATGACAAGCGACAACGATAAAAGGTGAGATTGTCATAACAAAAACGACTGATCGCCAGAACCCCACTATCGAGAGAGCATCAATTATCGAAAGACGGCGTATAGAAATACACGTGTAATCGGCGCACATTCGAGGGCCTCATTATGCCTAGGGTTTATCGCGTACAATGCCGCGACCGAAATCTATAACTCAAAGGATGCTTCACCTGGAAAAGAAATCACATTATCGCCGGGAAGGCGAAACAGTTAATGCGATAGCAACGAATTGGAATGTTATACGAAGAAAGGCTAGCAGCTAACTCTTTTGGATCCGATCTGGCGTAAATTTACAAAACGCTTGTTTAAGCGAATACGGCCGTTCCGAGGGGCGAAGCGCTTTTCGTGCACTTTGTCGTTCAGCGCAAAGTAAGGGGGAAAAGCATTGCGCGTCTTGATGTCTGTCGAAATAGCGCGCGTGCCAGCGCTCGCGACCTCACCCTTACGAGCAAAGTTCGCATTTGCGGCTCGAGCGACGCAACAACCGCGAACTTTGCTTTGCGTGTCTGCGAAAGGTTGAATTTGCCAAAACGAATTAAAGGACCATAAATCACCACAAATATATGCAGATTTCTATGCAAAGTCTCTTTATCTAAGCCACACCCATCAAAGACATGCGCGAAATATTAATGAAGCAAATCAGTAAAAGAATTGAAAATTGACGATGTTTTTGTTTCATTGTATGCTTTGTATGGTATTTTTACTGTCGAATTCAATTTTATCCATTTCCAATTACTCTTTAGCATTCTGAGGTAAGTTGAACAATTATAATATGACCTTGAGAAAGATTCAATAATTTCTGGAATTTGACTTGCCTTAAACAACGGTAAGATCAAAAGGCTAGCTATAATAAGTGGCTCCGGATTAATTTGAGCACCTTGAGGTAACTTATCGTGAACATAAATCTAAGTAAACGGGCGTTTATGCATTTTGCCCTTATCGCCTTGGCCGGAAATGGAACCGGGGTCCTTGAGCGCGACACCTCACATGTTAAGCTACTCCGCCGGGTCACCTTGAAGAAGAAACCGCTGTGTAAGTCGATGTACAATGCTATCCAGTAAGGAGGTGTATTACCTTGACGCGAAGAATTAAACGCGATAGCTACGTGTAGCTGGACACTCGAGATCTGTGTTGGGTGTTCCAAGAAGCCATATGGGGTTCTTGGAACACCCAACACAGATCTCCAGTGTCCAGCTACACGTAGCTATTACAATTAACCAGCAATAGTGTAACGATTACAGCCAATTTTTCTCAGATAGTGCTCGGAAGTGTTTCTGCCTCAGTTCAGCAATTAATTGCTCGAGCTACGCACTGTCGCACTAAGCGCAGTATTAGCCTTACGTACCAGACTGAAACTTTATTCCGAGATGAGAAGCGAAAATGTAGCGTCTACGTTGGTTCATCAAGGCCAAAGCCTTAGATGCATTGTCAAACGCGAAAAGTGACAGTCGGCAACGGCGGCGTCGGCGTCCGCACGAAGTGTAAGAAAACAGCATGGGCTGACGTCATCACTGGTGTCATATTACGTCACAGATCGCCAAAGTTCGTGACGTCATCATTATCTCATTATGGCGTCACATAATGGGAAGTTACGTGATTACATGATTCCATGGCATCGTCGCTTGGTCATAGGTGGGCTGATCCCGGAGGCAATGCAAAATCACATGCGGTACACATAGCTTGCAATGCCTCCGGTCCCGGAGGCAGTGCGAAACCATATTAGGTGCAGAAAGCATTCGGGGGCATGAATACAATCGACTGCGAAGAGAAAGGACAAGAAAAAGATGGCTTTCGCGTTCGAGTACTCTTATCAGTGACTGCATAAGGGACTGTGTCTCTTTCTTTGCTCATGACTGCGCGAAGCAAGAGATCTTAATTTTTCATTGGTTTTTTTTAATTCCAATCATTGAGAAAACAGGAGGATGTCTTCGTCCCCATGTAGAGGAAGACGATGCCACCGAGTTGCATAATCAGGAAAGTGAGGAAAAGAGCGGTGTTTTGATGTCGCATCAGAAGAAAAAAGAAAAGGGGGGGGGGGGGAGTCGTAAGCATAGAGAACTTCGTGCATGCTATTCCCAGATAGCGGGGGCGTCTTAGATACTACAATGTTCCAGCTACAAGGAACAGGCCAAGAAATGACCACGAGAACAAAGCCACAAAGGCTACTCATTAAACGAAACTGTGTGCACCAATAGCTCATGCTGATTTCAGTGAAAAGAAATTTTGACGAAAAGCAACTCTTGGGCGAGTGCGTCCTCTCTCATGGTCTCGCGTGCTAGAGCTCACGTGAACGATCTAAACTTGCTATTTGACAGCAACTAGAACAAAAATGTGTGCCTGCGAGGGCGAAATTGAAGCGTCTATGTTTGTGTGTGTGTGCGTGGGAGGGGAAGGGGGGAATTGCGTGTATGCATATGAGTCAGTCTGCGTTACCAACTGTACAACTTCCCAATATTGTGTGAAATAAAATTCACCGTTTCACCGCAAGGCCTAAGCAATGAGTGCGATAGCAACACATTGTAATGTTATAGGAAGAAAGGGTAGCCACTAACTCATTTGGATTCGATCTCGCGTAACTCTACAAAACGCTGGCGTAAGGAAGAACGGCCGCTTCAGGGAAAGAAGCAGTTTTCGTGTAGTCTGTCGTCTCAACACGAAGCAGCGAGAGATCAGCACGTAGAAAGGCATACCAGCCATTTGATGATGTATGCCGAGATAGCGTGTGCGCCAGAGCTAGCAACCGCGCCCTTATTATCAATGTTCGCAGTTTCTGCTCGAGAGACGCTGCCCCCTTCCCTCCCCCGGCGTCTTTTCGTGCTCCTTCGCCCGACGAGAGACGAACAGCGCGTTTCTTCTCTGTTTGAGGAGCAATCGACGACACACCTCGCACGCGGGTGAATATCCCATCCGCCCTCCGTGCGACGGAGATGGCCGGCTCGTTTCATCTCTGCTTCAGCAGCGTTCGTCGACAGCGATCGCGAGCTTTTACTCGCGGGTTCAAGATGCGATGCGTGGAGTGGGGGTGTTATCGATTTGTAGTTTATAAGGAACATGACGGCCAAGGCAAATAACTGTGGGGAGTGTCCATATAATTGATATCGCAATGACACAGAACAATGTGAGGCATAATTACTACGCTGGCCTTCTGTTACGCCAGGAGACAGGCGCTTGCTTTGCTTGTGTTTACCTTTATTTTTTTCATACTCTGCGCATTTTAAAGAACACTTCTAATAAGAAATATTACTTCACCATTTCTAGAAACGAGCACAGAACATTCTCTTTGTAGTTCGTATAGTTCGTCTTCTTAGATATGAAAAGTCTTCTTTTATGACAACACGTACCTCTTCATGCAGGTCCATCCAGCATCATTTTTATCTTACACAATTTTCTTCGCTGTTCATACGGACGAGCGCATCGTAGAAATTGTACACCTTTTAAGGCCAAAGCCTTAGATGCCTCACCAAACGCAAAAATTGTCCGCGTCGGCGTCCTCCATCTGCGGCGTCAACACGAGTGATGGAAGAAATTATCATCACGTGATATTATCACCGCATGACGTCAACATGACGTCACTGTAACGTTAGATAACGTGAAGTCATATGGTCCCGCCATCCACATGACATACTTGCTTGACCAAAAGTAGGCCAATCCCGGAGGCAGTGCAAAACAAGGTGAGGTGCCGAAAGCATACAATGCCTCCGATCTCGGAGGCACTACGAAACCACGTCAGTTGCAGAAAGCTTTCGAAGGGGTCGCGGGAGGTGCAATACATCGACTTAGAAGAAAAAAAAGCAGATAGCTTTCGCCTTCGAGTCGAGTGAGGCGGATGCATAAGGGACACTGGGTTTTTTTTTTTGTTTTATTGGTATTGTTTGTTCGTGTCACTAATTCGTCAGCACATAAATAAATATCCCCCAGTCGCTGCACTTCTTCCATAGGTCGGCACTGTAAGAGAATACTCACTCACACTCACTCACCCCAATTTTTTCAGCCTTCGCACTCACTCACGTTCATATTCACGCCTGCTCACACTCATAGGCACTCACTCACGTTCATACTGACGGCTACTCACACTCATAGGCACTCACTCACGTTCATACTCACGCCCACTCACACTCATAGGCACTCACTCAGGTTCATACTCACGCCCATTCACACTCATAAGCATTCACTCACGTTCATACTCACGCCTACTCACACCCATAGGCTCTCACTCACGTTCATACTCACGCCTACTCACACTCATAGGCTCTCACTCACGTTCATACTCACGCCCACTCACACTCATAGGCACTCACTCACGTTCATACTCACGCCTACTCACACTCATAGGCACTCACTCACCTTCATACGCCTACTCACACTCATTGGCATTCACTCACGTTCATACTCACACCTACTCACACTCATAAGCATTCACTCACGTTCATACTCACACCTACTCACACTCATAGGCACTCACTCACCTTCATACTCACGCCTACTCACACTCATAGGCATTCACTCACGTTCATACTCACACCTACTCACACTCATAAGCATTCACTCACGTTCATACTCACACCTACAAACACTCATAGGCATTCACTCACGTTCATACTCACACCTACTCACACTCATAGACACTCACTCACGTTCATACTCACGCCTACTCACACTCATAGACACTCATTCACGTTCATACTCAAGCCTGCTCACACTCATAGGCGCTCACTCACGTTCATACTCACGCCTACTCACACTCATAGGCACTCACTCACATTCATACTCACACTTACAGGCACTCACTCACGTTCATACTCACGCCTACTCACACTCATAGGCACTCACTCACGTTCATACTTACGCTTACTTACACTCATAGACACTCACTCAAGTTCATATTCACACTTACAGGCACTTACTCACGTTCATACTCACGCCTACTCACAGTCATACGTACTCAATCACGTTCATACTCACACCTACTCCTACTCATAGGCGCTCACTCACGTTCATACTCACGCCCACCAACACCAACTGATGGGCATACTCACGCCCATACTCGCGCCCACTCACACCCACTGAAGTTCATACTCACGCTTCCTCACACTCATAGGCACTCACTCACGTTCATGCTCACACGTCACGACCATTGGTAGTCACTCGTGTTCATACTCACGCCCGCTCACACTCATAAGTGTTCACTCACTTTCAGTAACGCCTCTCACACTCATTGGTACTCCCGCACGTTCATACTCACGTGCACTGACTATCATACCTACTCACTCACGTTCACACTCACACGTACACACACTCATAGCACTTGCTCACGCTCTTACTCACATCTACTCGTACTCACTCACATTCACACTCACGCCATCTCACACTCATAGGCACTCACTCACGTTCATACTCACACCCACTTACGCTCATAAGTACTCACGTTCACACTCAAGGGTACTCACACTTATGGGCACTCGCTCACGTTTATACTCATACCTGCTCATACCCATCGGTACTCACCGACCCATTCACACTGGTAAGTACTGACTCACACCTATTCACACCGGTGCTCACGTTCATACTCACACCTACTCACAGCCATTTGTACTCACGTTCACTCATGTCTACTCACTCCCATGGGTACTCACTCACATTCATACTCACACCTATTACACTCGTATGTTGCCTTCATACTCATGCCTTCTCATATCCCTCGTCACTCACTCATACTCACACTCACACCTTTGAAATGAGTCTACTCATGAATGAACATGCCATGCTTTCCGCTCTACTCACACTCACATGCGGCCCCTGATGTCCATATTGAAGTACACTCCCGTTCACAGATACTCGCGTTTACACGTCCAATAGCTCCCATCTTCGATCATTACCACTCCCACCTAAAGTCCCTAGAACAGGGAAAAATCTAGGGACTTTACTCACACCTACTCAACCTCGCCGGGTCTCATTCACATCTCTCTGTCACACTGGACAAAAGTTTTGTATGCATTCGCATCTAAGATGATCATCTCTCATATATTCTCGTTATATCCGAACGTGCAGATTTGTAAGTTTGTAATGGATAGTCTCAGAAACAAACCGCGGATGTTAACACTGGTTCAAGGGAAATGTGCTATGTATATGTATTATTTTTTTATTGCGATAGCAATTATATGGACAGTCTCGGCTGATTTTTGCCGTCGCCGTCGCCGCCGTCATGCACCGTATATGTATATGTCTATAAATATATATCAAAGCCACAAAGAAAAATAATTCAGAAAAACTTTCCGACGCGCGGAATTGAACGGGCGACCTCCCGCTTTTCAGCGTGCGGCGTTAGACGGTTAGGCCACGAAGAGCCCCGTCTTTCAGCCGGCTAACGGCGAGCTATTTATATACACCACTTACATCAGTATGCTTCCTGACTTACCGCGTAGATGGCGCGATGTCCGCGCGTGGCGCGCTTTAAAGATCGTGGCCCCGTTCCTGCGAACGTGGTCGCCTTCGTGCGCTTATCTCGAGGAAAGAAGGGGCCGGCTGGCGGGAGAGCGGGGGGTTGTATGTCTTGTGCTTTCCCCGCGATGTCTGCGCTGAAGTGACAGAGCGTACGAAGGTCGCTTCGACGCTGCAGCGGCCGCGTTTGCGAAAGGGGCGCGCTGTTCAAACTGAAATGAGTAACGACTAGGACAGTAAGTTCGCGCTCGGCCTGTGTGTACCTGTTCGTTCGTTTCGTGCGTCCTGCTTTATGTTTGAGCAGTGCGCTTCCAGTGTCGAGCTGTGACGTATGATAGTTCGCGCTCGTACTGTGTGCGTTCTTTTCGTGCGTCCTTTTGGCTCGAGCGACGCGCTGGCAATTTGGAGCTGCTTTCCGTTCTTCGCGTTACATTCCAATTTATTGCTATCGCATTCATTGCTTTTTTTATTTGAACTTTATTCAGACAGACATTGTCTGGGATGAAGGGGCTAAAAGCAGATGCAACTCCCTGACGAAGGCCCCTCTACCCATACATTGCTCAGGGGATGTCATATGGGATGTCGGGACCGCGGAAAATTTGTTCGAATTAACCAAATGCCCAATTATCGAAAGTATCAAGGAAACAATAAACAAGTGTCTATTACATCAATGCATTCGCATTTTCTTGATGACCACTTAAATTCATGGTACATATCTGGCATAAAAGCAATGCAAATGCCGCAAATTTCTTCATTCGCAACTCCGTTCACAATGTGACCGCGGCTCAAGACAGCCGTGTCTTAACGCTAAACGTGATCTGCCCCCCTCCCTTATTACGTACCGTCACCGCCACCACGCGCACGTGAAGATAACTTCTGCGCCGGAGAAATGATCGACAAATTATCGTTCGTTCATCGTAATGTCGCAACCTTATTTTATACCAGCATGCGCACTGCGGCTGAATCTCTTCACCTTCAACAGCTTCCACTATGTTCGAGTTGCGTGACATTGCGCGTGCATTGCCCGAAGTCAAAACGAGGCTACTGAGTGCCGCATCCGCTGTGAACGAAAGTGCGGTTGCTAAATTAAGACACGATCATAGCGACCACGCAGTTCCGAAGGCGCGTGCGCGGTCTGCGCCCACAGTCGAAACGAAACTGCTCGGCAGAGCATCCGCTGCTGAATAAACCTGGCTCGCTAATGCACAATAATGAATGGCTACTACACAGTTCTGAAGCGACGCGGCGAAAACGAAACTACTGCTTGTCGCAGTTTTGACCCGCAGTCGCCGCTGGCGCTATGGACGCGATCATAGATATATCACCCACGCAGTTCGCGTGCGCCGAGCAAAATCGAAGACAAAGCAAGTGGGCCGCAGCCGTCGAAGTCTTTGTCGCCAACAACGTGATTATGGCTAGATCGTGGACGGCGACCACGCCTTTATGAAGGACCGCAGCCGTTTGAGTTGTTCGCGAATGCCGTTTTTCCTCCTGTGAGTCGAACTCCGAGTCGAACCTCGGATTGCTTGGTGCGCTCCGAGGATCGTCCGAATTAACCGGGTTGCGGGCAAATATGACCGAATTAACAAGAGTTTCATACCATTAAACAATGCATAAGCTTGCGGCGACCAGCGAACACGTCCGAATTATCCGATTTTCCGAATTAACGAACAGTGAATAACGACCTTTTAGCGTATAACTTTTCATTTTCGTCGACTGACCAAACAGCAAATGTACGGGGCGCTTATTTGCTTACTCCACTTTCACTACTTATGCCAGGGGTTTAAAACTCACGTCAGCTAACGAGCCGCAGCCACGAAAATTTATTCCCGCAAGGGCCAGGACACAATGACGAAGGTAAGAGCGGGGGGCGGGTAGGAATAGCTTGTACAAAATGTCAAGCCATGCATAAGCATGCTCCGCCGCTATGTCAGGGACAATTTTCTCCCCCCCCCCCCCCTTCTCGCCCCTGAAGTGCATTGTGCTTGCACGCTGCTCGACCAATATAGCATTGAATGCTTAGGTTTGTTTTGTCGGCGAACACAGTGAAAATCCAGCGCACAATCACGACGTCGAGGAAGAAGCACACAACCACAGCGCTGATCGGCCTTGTCCCACATTGTGATTTCTGTGCGCCACACCAGCGGCCGCGTTAATCCTTGGATTACGCCGCTTTTGAGACATGGCGAGTTGACGACGCAGTATGGACGTCTGCATTACGCCATAAAAATGTGTATCTAGTACATTGAATCGGTGTACTTCATATAAAGTTATTCGTATTAAGGCGAAAGTCTTATATGCCTCATCAAGCGGGAAAAGTGACCTGTAATGCCATGTGACGCTCCCTCCTAGTCCTTTTCCTTCGTCCATGTACAAGCCCTATCATTAAACACACACACACACACACACACACACACACACACACACACACACACACACACACACACACACACACACACACACACACACACACACACACACACACACACACACACACACACACACACACACCACACACACACACACACACACACACACACACACACACACACACACACACACACACACACACACACGAGATCACGGGAAATACATCATCTCATTATGCGCTCCTGTCGACCACCGCCACGGGACCGGCGAGGCTGCCATCGTCCGAGGCGGCAGAAGAAATGGCCATAGCCCTAGCAATACTCCATAGTGGCAACGAGGACACACTTGTCGTGAGTGACGCCAAGACGGTGGTGCGAAACTTTACCAAGGGATGGGTCTCCGTCGAGGCGGCGCACATGCTGAACGCCAGAGTCGTGGACTTTAAGTCCTGCGCTATCACCACCAAATCTCTCAAGTGGTTCCCCACGCATGTGGGAGAGCTTGGCAACGAACAAAGACCCGACCTCCCGTCGAACCACAACAAGCGCGCCCACCGCGTCGCGAGACCGCTAACCCGCCGCGACGCGGACGAAAGGGCCACCGCTGTGCGAGACATCGTCGATGGCGAGGCACCCAAGGTTGGAGGACATTCTTCTGCGACGATGATAACAGACCCCGAAGCCTTACAGGACTGCAAAGACATCATGGTCACGTACCACGAGATCTTCAGCCACTACAGGAAAACGCCACCCCACAAGCAGCTAGAGAGGTCTCAGGCGTCTGACCTGAGACGTCTGCAAATTGACACATTCGAATATCCCCGGCATCTGAACAGGCTGTGTCCGTCGCTCCACCCGTCCCAAGGCTGTCCGTGGTGCGGGCACGAGACAGCCGACATGGCGCACATACTTTGGCAGTGCGAGTGCGGTATTCGCCGCCACTACCCGGACGAGGGAGTGTGTACCCCATGACGACTGGCTGAGCGGTGGCGAGCCGCCCTTCTCAGCCCACATCTAGTGGACCAAATCTGGGCTGTCCAGCGACCCAGGGCTATCGCCGAGGACGTCGCACGATGTTCCCCGGACGACGGCTCCTGGAGGCCTAGCCCGGGTCAGTGATTCCTCGTTGGACTCTAAATATTTTAAAGTTCATTACCTACCTACCTCATTATGCGCAAGGATCAAAAGGTCATCACAAACTCATAATTTATGAAGGAAGCCTTTTATGTCTCACGCGAAGCACGAAAGGCTGGCTCAAAAAACCTAGTGACCGCTAAAGCGCGGAACTGTGCGCTACCTTTGCCTTTGCGGCCTTCGTGTGAAAAAGAAAAAGCAAAGCGGCGCTTGTGCGATATAAATTGCAATGTAAAATAGTCGCACCCGATGGCTTTGGTATTCAAGCCGTCTTAGGAGAATGCATCAGGGGCACTGTGAATCTTTTTCCGGGTTTCTAGGATATTCACGATCCCTCGGTTCCTTCAAAGCCATCGTGCTTAGGTAGCCAAAACTTCTTTATCATATTGTCGCGACGTCAAGACAGATGCCGTAACGCACGGAATGATCGCGTCTTTTTTTTTCTACAATTTTCGCTTTTAAGTACATGTGAGAAGTCTGGGATGCGTGAGAAAGTATTATGAAAGAAGTAAACTTACGGATTAGCTCGACCTCTACGGACTACGAACTGGCACAGATACAGGTTGTCCTGTGATGTCATTTTCGCCTTTTAGTTTTCGCACTTTGCGGAGTATCAACGTGAAATATTTTCCCTATAGCCAAAGTAAAATGTAGTGATTAGTGATGCCGAAAATTGCGCTCAATCTGAAGAGAAATAAAGTCAAGTAAACCGGTAAGAGACAGGCCAAGATGGATATAGTCAGGACAAAAAAAAAATTAGGATTTTTCCTGACAAATCACACGATGCTTTAGAACAAGAAGAAAATATGGACGTGGAATGATGAACAATACCTTAACCACACTGATTTACGAAACAGCAATTTGAAGGTAAATCATGAAGGCAAGCATTAAGTGAATTCTCCAAAACTACAAAAAAATAATAAAGAAACGACAACGCGTCAGTATTACCAACTCCAGTGATCAAGTAGAATTAGTAGACTGTAGAAACTGGAACACCACTATGTTAGTTGGCGAAATCATTTACTGTTGCTGAGCGCTCACTTATTTTCTCTGGTAATAATATCTGGGTTCAACGCGCCAAAACCACGATATGATTATGAGGCGTGCCGCAGTGGAGGGCTCCGGAAATTTTGACCAGCTGGTGTTTAACGTGCACTGACATCGCACAGTACACGGGCATCTACCACCACGCCTCCATCGAAATGCGACCGCCGCGGCCGGGGTCGTACACGCGACCTTCGGGTCAGCAGCCGAGCACCGTCCGCTACACCACCGCGGCGGACTCTTAATTTCTCTAGTATTAGCAAAAAGGTTGCTCGTGGTGGTGTTGCACACGTCACCGGTCTCAGGAAAATTAATAGTCGAAACAGTGCTACACTTTAAGAAAAAAAAAAGGTCAAAAGGGGGTCACGGCAACCGACTCTCTTCGGTAATTCATTTGACCCCTTTTGGAAGGTAGAATCAGAAAATGATATTTAACTTTTCTGCAAGAGTCAGTTGTCACTCTTGCAGCGCGTTTTGATCGGCTAGCGTGTCGAAGACGTCGCCGTCGCGTCGGCACTGGCTATGCACGAATGAAAGCAAATCATTTCTGAGAAATCGCTTCAAAATTTGGTTTCAGAATAAGCACTTCTTTGCGCCAGCGTATTCCGACACCCAAGCACATCCTCCGGCAGTCAGGGGCACGCCGTGAGCGGTTACTGACCGCATGTTTTACAAACGTAACCCATCTTTAAATACTCAGCAAACACATTCGAGTACGAGCACCCGAACGACACGCAGCGCGCGCGGACGCCGTCTACGTCGAGATCAAACATGTCATATGCTATAATTGGCGCACATAACTCCCACAATCACGTAAACTCACTTGATTCTGTTACAGCGTCATCGCAGATGTTGGCGAACCACGAAAACAGCAAACAGAAACCAAGGAAAAAGTGCACGGCGGCGACCGCAACAACGCGCGCCGTCGAAAGTCTATCGCTTTTTCACCTTACCGGCGAGGCGTGTCCAACTTAAGTGACCAACGCGTACGTGCTGGAAGCATCCTACTATGTCTGTACCTCAAACTAGCGTCTTTAAGCCAAGAAAAACCATAATATATAGTGCGTCTAAGCGTTCTGTAGACGGGCTTTTTTTTACGTTCCCACGCGCGGAAGCATGCTGTACACTCATGGTTGATAGAAATGTTATTATGAAGTAAACTAAAGCGCATCTCCAAACGACATCTTGCACCTTCAGCAGTGCAGACACAATGTGCGATCAGCAAAAGATGACCCTTGATAATTGTTTGCATCGCTCATTTTATGGGAGCTTGTACTGCAACGCGCATAACGGCATCCGCAACAGCCGCGCGGACGCAGGCTGCTGTTGGAAATGGCTGGCAGATAACTTCCGCAGAGCTGCTGCAGACGCCCAGCTAAAGCTGTATAATTAGTACCTACGAAAGCAGTACACTCACCGTTAACGGGCGCACGTTGTTCGTGTCCGCGGCTCCATGAATATTCCGCCCTCCTAGCGTGACTTCGAGCACGGAGCCTGGCGTCAACGCCACCGAAGATGCGCATTTTTGATCGAACACAAAACTGCACGACAGGCAACTGACGCAACCCGTGCAACCGACGCAACGCACAACGCATTCCAAGAGCCCGAGCAAACTGAGAGAGAAGGCCGAGGCGCGGCGCCAGCCCGGCTGGCTCCGTCGGCGAGGGAGGCGAGCCACCGCGCCAGAACGGCGCCGAACGGCAAACGCGCGATACGTATGGCGCATACGACTGCGCCTTCATCGCGGAAGCCAATCGAAACGCGCTTTAGGAGAGTCCCGTGACTCCAGCCCAAATGCTCTCTTTCTCTCATCTACCTTCCAAAAGGGATCAAATAACACCCGAAGAGAGTCACGCGGCCGTGACCCTCTTTTGACTCTTCTTTTTCTTAGAGTGTACTCAGTTACTCACACTAATAGTACCCTCATGAGTGCTCACTCACGTTCAAACTCACGACTACTCACACTCATGAGCACTCACACACGTTCATACTCACGCCTACTCACCCTCATGAGTGCTCACTGACGTTCACACTCACGTCCACTCGCACTCATGAGCACTCACTCACGTTCATACTCATTCCTACTCACACTCACGTCCACTCACACTCATGAGCACTCACTCACGTTCATACTCATTCCTACTCACACTCATGAGTACTCACTCACGTCCACTCACACTCATGAGCACTCGCTCACGTTCATACTCACATCTACTCACACTCATGAGTACTCACTCATGTTCACACTCACGTCAACTCACACTCATCAGCACTCCCTCACGTTCATACTCACATCTACTCACACTCATGAGTACTCACTCACGTTCACACTCACGCCTACTCACCTTCATGAGTGCTCACTCACGTTCACACTCACGTCCACTCACACTCATGAGCCCTCACTCACGTTCATACTCACATCTACTCGAACTCATGAGCACTCACTCACGTTCATACTCACGACTACTCACACTCATGAGTGCTCACTCACGTTCACACTCACGTCCACTCACACTCATGAGCCCTCACTCACGTTCATACTCACATCTACTCGCACTCATGAGTACTCACTCACGTTCACACTCACGCCTACTCACCCTCATGAGTGCTCACTCACATTCACACTCACGTCCATTCACACTCATGAGCACTCACTCACGTTCATACTCACGACTACTCACACTCATGAGTGCTCACTCACGTTCACACTCACGTCCACTCACACTCATGAGTGATCACTCACGTTCACACTCACGACTACTCACACTCATGAGTGCTCACTCACGTTTATACTCACGACTACTCACACTCATGAGTGCTCACTCACGTTCACACTCACGTCCACTCACACTCATGAGTGCTCACTCACGTTCACACTCACATCTACTCACACTCATGAGTACTCACTCACGTTCACACTCACGCGTACTCACCTTCATGAGTGCTCACTCACGTTCACACTCACGTCCACTCACACTCATGAGTACTCACTCATACTCACACTCACGTCCACTCACACTCATGAGTACTCACTCATACTCACACTCACAAGGTTCAAATGAGTGTGAGTGAGTGTGAGTGAGTGCACTCATGAGTGAGTGTGCCGAGCTATGGTTGAAGCAGACTGAAATCGAAGGCGGCGCCGCAAGTAGCGCCACTAGGCGCCTTTTAGGACGCGGGAGAAAAAAATCCGGCAGATCCCACGCACTGTGGGAGTCGATGTAATGCGAAGCAGCCAGCATACATCGCTTTGTTTATTTTGAGCCAAATGAAATCATTCATGCCATGGCATCTAGTTCACCATATATCGCATGTTTGTCATGCACGCGTGCATGCACAACTGTGGAATATACCATGCCAATGAAACGTATATTCTGGTATACACTGCATGACCGGTCATTTATGTTCATCAAGCACTCCTGTCATGCCATACCAATTTTGGTATATATCCAGTTATCTAAACGGCCGGAAGCGCACAATAACAGTGTCATGTAAATCATACCGTACATGACATGCATAACATAATTCGCATGTTAGGACCTGTCATTTATGTTCCGTCTACAGTCACATCGCACAATACCAATATTGGTGTATATCAAACGAGCGAAATGGCCGCGAGTCCATCATGAGCGTGGCATGTAAATCATGCCATACATGACATGCATATCAAGGTTTTCATGTTACCACCTGTCATTTATGTTCGTCATACATTCGCGTCACGCAATGCCAATTTTGGTGTATATCAAGCTAGCGAAACGGCCGCGATCGGACAATGAGCTTGGCATGTAAATCATGCCGTAAATGATATGCATATCATAATTTTCACGTTACCACCTGTCATATATATGTTTGTCATACAGTCACGTTGCGCAATACTAATTTTGGTGTATATCAAGCGAGCGAAACGGCCGCGAGCGCATCATGAGCGTGGCATGTAAATCATGTCGCACATGACTTGCCTGTCACGATTTTCATGTTACCACCTCTCATTTACGTTCTTCATACAGGCGCGTCGCGCAATACCAATTTTGGTGTATATCAAGCCAGTGAATCGTCCGCGAACGCACCATGAGCGTGGCATGTAAACCATGACATGCATGTCATGGTTCTCATGTTACCACCTGTTATTCATGTTCTTGATACAGTCACACCGCGCCATACCAATTTTGGTGCATATCAACCTAGCGAAACGGCCGCGAGCGCACCATGAGCGTGCGATGTAAATAATGTCGTACATGACACGCATGTCACGGTTTTCATTTTACCACCTCTAATTTACGTTCGTCATACAGTTGCGTCGTGCAATACCAATTTTGGTGTATATCAAGCCCACAAAACGGCCGTGAATGCACCATGAGCGTGGCATGTAAATCATGACATACATGAAAACCATGACATGCATGTCATGGTTTTCATGTTACCACCTGTTATTCATGTTCTTCATATAGTCACATCGCTCAATACCAATTTTGGTGTATATCAAGCTAGCAAAACGGCCGCGATCGGACAATGAGCGTGGCATGTAAATCATGACATACATGACATGCATGTCACGGTTTTCATGTTACCACCTGTTATTCATGTTCTTCATACAGTGACATTGCACAATACCAATTTTGGTATATATCAACCTAGCGAAACGGCCGCGAGTGCGTCATGAGCGTGGCATGTAAATCAAGACGTGCATGACACGCGTGTCACGATTTTCATGTTACCACGTGTCAGTTATGTTCGTCATGTCGAAATTTCTCGTCATACCAGTTTTCGTATATATCCATGCATTTAAACGGCCGCGAGCGTCCCGAGACCATGTCATGTAAATCATGCCGCACATGACATGCGTGTCATGATTTGCACGTTAGGACCTGTCATGATGTTCGCCATGCATTCTTGTCACGTCATACCAGTTTTGGTATATATGAAATTAACGGAATGACCGCAAGAGCCCCAAGGCCGTTGAATGTAAATCATGCTGTTCATGACATGCATGTCATGATTTTCATGGTATGACTGACATTTATGTTCGTGATACGGTCATGTTATTCCATACCAATTTTGGTACACATCCGATTAACGAAACGGCCAGGAGAGCACAAAGTCGTAGGCGGATAGATAGATAGATAGATAGATAGATAGATAGATAGATAGATAGATAGATAGATAGATAGATAGATAGATAGATAGATAGATAGATAGATAGATAGATAGATAGATAGATAGATAGATAGATACGCTCAAACTCGCGGAAGTTCGCTAAGAAATGCTTCGCATTTAAAAAAAACCAAAAAATTTCTCTGACGCAACTGAAAGCTACCTCAAGTGCGTAAAATACAATTTCAAATTATACATGTTTGTTTCAAAGCAAAACATCGCTGTTGGGTGGCGCTAGCGGTCATTCTTTCACGATTTTCAACATCAAATTAAAAATATAATTCCTTTTTTATGGGGCAAAAGCATGCTCGTTACCGCCGATGTGACGAACGATCTTCTCATTTTCACCACAATCAGAAAAATTTTTCCGGGCGGTAGACAGTCCCTTCAAGGCGAAAGCCTTAAGTGCCTCATAAGACGCTGGCGCAGTTTGCGGTGCAATCGCTCACGTGACCCTGCGCACAATGAGAAAATTAATCCATGCGGAATCTCCTTGAAGAGTTGTCATAAAGAGGCCCCGCAACACTTTTTAACATGGTCAGGAAATGCTGCCGATCGGTAGTCGAGGTCATTCGATGATTACTTAGAAATTTGTTGCACGGCCCTTTAAAAGTACTGGCGGAAACAAGGAGGGAATAAACGCGTTTCATTTAACCCTAACTTGTTCGTATTTCAATACTACGTGACTGTAGAGTTATCGACGCCTGTAAAGATTACTGTTCCGTCAATCGTAGCCCTGCTTTTTCGCACCAAATTCTGGCGTCTCTTGCTTATATCAAGCGTTGACCAGTTAGTACTGTTTCGATGCCAACGCCATTTAATGACGTAGGTTGTTACAAGATTGTGTTTACTACTGCTTGGCCTGGGGATATAGGCGTGCGCACGTGGGCAAGGGGGGGGGGGGGGCGCAAAATCTGCCCCGTACATTGGCCCTTCTAGTCACCTATGAGGGGGGGGGGGGCGCAAAATCTACCCCATACATTGAGTTAGTAGGGTGGGGGGGGGGGCGCTGCGATGAACCTTTGCCTAGAGTTCCTGTATATGCTACCTTTAGGTAGCAGAGTTGCGCATCTGTTTTCCAAGCCGCTAGCAACCATGCATTGCGGAGAAACTGACGCTCGGGCCAATTTTTGTATTTCTCGACACCGCCGCTGCAGCTCACTCAATTAACACTAGTCATCGACAGCCTATGTTTATCGCTGGCCTTCGACACGCCAGACATGTTTATCGGCGACGCGGTAGGCATGTCGCCTGCAAAAATGGAGTGCGACTTCACCGCATAGCTGTGGTTGCTAGCCGGACCTATGCGCTACTCTGCTACCTAAAGGTAGCATATACAGTGACTCTACCTTTGCCCCCCCCCCCCTTATGGGGTACCCTGCGCACGCCTATGCCTGGGGACGTCGGTGCAAGCGGACCGATTGCGCGCTGATCACGAAGGATCTGTTACAGAGGCGTGTACCCCGTACGAAAGACAGGTTAAGCTATATCAGGGGTCTCAGACACGTGGCCCGCAGGCCGCACCTTGCGCTAGCAGATCGGCCCGCACATGACTGTCTTCGTTCCTTTATTTCTTCATAATTATGTTCATGAGCTACGCATACGTGAGTGGTCTGAAGCATTGTTTTTCTGTCTGCGACAGCCCATGTGATCAACATGTTTTGAACACAATTGTGGAATAAAAAATCTGCATGTCAGGTTCGGCGTCAAGATCAGTATCGATATCTGTCCCGATTCCTTACGTCAAATACCCTCCAGAAATGACCAATATATATGAGATATGGGAAAGGCCTTCTTTCTAATGGCAAAGTTAGATAAGATTTTGTTCAACGACCCCCGCCCTCCCTCTTATCTTCGCTGTCCCGGCCCTTGCGGGAACATAATTTCGTGACTGCGGCCTGCTAGCTGAAGTGAGCTTAAGACTCCTGCCCTGTATGCCCTCCAGCGCGGTTGGGGAGGTGATAACACATTATGTCCTTGCACATGCTAGGACAAAACGACAAGAGCAGGTTGTGTGTTCTTGTCGCATCTGTAGCGTCACGAATAAATTGTATTTCATAAAGTGCATACAATTCGTCTTCTGTACCGGCATAAAACAATTAGACAAATGGCACTGCCACGAGGGTGCCATGATTATGCCTCTTCAAACTCGGCGTGCTTTGCATTGTAGCTTACTGCGCGATGCACATGCGGCACAACGTCAGGCAATTCGAAAACAGTGTCTGGAATCAGCACTGCATTGTCGCGGCGCCGCACGAAGGCATCGTCATCAAACCAGACTTCTGGCTGCGCAGGTTGTGTCGTAGCCTGCAGGGACGACGGCGCAGTGTTCGCTGGCGAGACAGGCGATACCCAAACCCTGGGCTGCACGGCTACTGCCCGCGAAGTCGACGCTTCCGTCGTAGTGGCTGCAGTCGGTTCCTCCTCGTGTTGGCGCACGTGTCTGCACGGATCTTGGCTCATCGAGACGCCCACCTGTCCGTGTCGACTGATTCTCACGGCTGCTCTAGTGGACGACGTGTAAGACGGCCACTCTTTCCCGCTGAGGATCCTCGGAACGCGCCTGCGAGCGCGAGCTGAAAGTCAGTGATGAAACAAATATAAAGATCCAAAACATGCAACTACGCGGTTGTTTTTGCATTTCGCCCATCAAAGTGTGGTCGGCGTGGCAAGGAATAGAACAGGGAGAGTCTATTTGCACCTCAACAGCTTGGGGTCACGTGACCCAAGTTGCAACGTCACATATGACGTCATTGGTTAAAGCGATCTGCTTCTACTGTGTCTCATTGTGACTACGTCTTGTCAAGCGACTCCGAGGTCACGAGATATAAAAAAAAAGAAAGGCGCGCGTTTTGTTATCATGGTTCGCGTGCACGAATTCAAATTATCTTACATTCTTGTGGTCGTCATCCACGCTGCGTAGTTCGTTGGCGGCTTGATTATAGTAGATATTGATAGAATCGTCATCGCTAAGCGATGAAGCAATCGTACGATCGCATCTCCTGGGCTTTAAGTGGCGAACACAACTAGCGTGGGTACGTGGACAGATCAAGAACTACCTTGCACGTGACGTCACCGTTGCTGCGGTCCTACTGTGGCGGCCATATTGGTGAACAGCCGCACAGACAAGCCGTACGTACCAGCTATACGACTACAGTGTTCATTGCGACGGAGTTGACGTTTTCGCGAGCCGTTTCTTGTGCATCATGCCGCCGGTTGGCACAAGGCAGCCGTTAAATGCGGCGGACTATTCAGAACCGATAGGGCGTGTTCTCGCTATGAGGAAAAGGTGCGGTTGTGCGACGGAGTGGATCCCTACACTCGGAACCGACACGACATTGAACATCTCCGCCTTCCCAGAGGTGTCGCACGTACGGAGACATCGTGAACTATAGTACGCGTGTGTGAACGTACTACGGGTTTAAGCGCGAGACAGACGGTACGATTTTCCATGCGATGTTCCGGCCGACGCAGCGGTGGGGGAGAGGGAATGCGACGTCCACCGCCGTGTCGGACGTCGCATCGCATGGAAAATCGTACCTGTGCTCAGTGCCGTTCGGCCTCCCCTTGCAGCTTTCCATGACGCCGTTTTTCCGCGCGCTCATGTCGCGGAGCGCCTGCATGCTTGCAACTAGCCGAGCCGTACAGACGGCGGCGCCCGGTCTGGGTTCGTCTCGTCGAACAATGCGACCCGCTTTCCTACGAACACATTCACGTTAATCGGTGTGTTCATATCTCTTTTTCGCTATACATGCTACAAAGTGTGCTACACACACACGAACGTTGGGGTTTTCTTCGTCGGAATTTGCACGCCTTCTGCGCGCCAGCCAGGTCTTCTGACGGTTCGCGCTGAGCATCTGCGTACGTCGCACTGGCCTGAGAACCGTCACTAGTATGAGCTTCCTTCGAATACCAAAGGTATTCGAAGGAAGCTCATATTAGTGGGCTGCTTCTTCCTTCCGCAGCTGTCGCTATGATTATAGCAGCCTACAACTGCGCATATAACCATAGTGGAGGGAGTAACTCGCAGGTGCGACCAGGCAGCGCTGAACAAGGTCTAACCGCGTTCACCGATATGGCCGACTCGCTCCGAGCAATGAAGTGACGTAGGTGCAAGCCATAATATATATATATATATATATATATATATATATATATATATATATATATATATATATATTCAGCGAACTCCTTCACGTTGTTCGTCTTTTGACGCTACTCCGAGTAGGTCACTCCACTTGCACCAGATAAGTGAAGAGGGGAGGGCGACCAAAGCAGTCGTCCCACTTGCCCCGTGTTTGCAAATGAGCCGAGCGTCCTGACGAAGCTGTCCCGAATGGCGATGTCTTCGTCGGTGGTGCGCACGTTTCCGATATCGGTGAGCAGGAGTCGCACAGTGGTGTAGTGGCCGGCCTCGTCGCCCCGCAGGTACGGCTCTTCGAACGAAGGCTTCGCATCAAACACGAACCAGTGCACGGTCAGGCCGCTGCTCGCCATTCGCTCGGCGAAGCGGCGCACGGGACAGCGGTACCGGACGTCGGCGTACGCCTCGCTCCACACAACCGTCAAGTTGGTTGTTCTCAGATCTCGCTGCATACGAGGGCGGCGTCGGCCCAGTCAATCAGCGTGTAACAACTTCGCATCTGTTGTTAGGCGTGTGTGAATGATCGAAAATTCGCACCGATTAACACAATTCATATGAATATGTGCGAATCAAATATTTACTGTGTCAATTATCCTGTTCGTGAACTTGAAATTAGGTGTGACTGAATATCATGGCCGAAGACGATGATTGTTTATCAAAAATACGCCCAAAGGGGGCAACTATATAATACGACCTAGCTGTGAGTGTGACCTTAACAAGTCAACCAGAGACCTTGGCGAATTTTAGCATTTTTAGAATGTGTGTTACTGCCACTCTTTATTTTCATGTTGTCTTTGTTGACTGATACCCGCCCATCTGTGGCGACGAAGAAAGAACACTTTCTCGCTGTTTCGCGCTATGAACATTTATTCCCCTTTCTCCTGCTCCCCCTCCTCCTTCCCTATTAAAACGTTCCGTATGCCCATTCCAATAATTCCGTATGTTTCCGTAAGAATCTTATAGAAACATATGGAAAATAGACGAAAAACATATGGATTCCGTATGGAACATATGGAATTCTTGGAATGGCATACGGAACGTTTCAATTGGGTTTCCTAACTTTTCTCACTTCCTTTCATATATCTGCGATATTCGACGTCCATAGTTTCACAATACTGTGGTACAAGCCGATAGCGAATGTGCACGCTAGAGGAGAGAGCTTGACAAGCCAAACGCCTCTGTTGCAGAAGCGGTAGCCGCGGTTTTTCTGTGCGTACGGTGACTCACAGGCTGTTCACGGGTAGGATTGGGCCCACAAAGTTGCTGGACTATTTATGAGATCTATTGGTTCTCGGTGTCCTTCAGTGGCACCTGCCAAATGTTTGATGGCCGGCAACACCGAGTCGGCTGCTTCGGATCCACGTAATCGTCGTTTCGCGCTGCCTTCATTTTGTTCCCGTCATACACTGCCATTCGATTTAAAATTGAGTGGTTGTACTTCGACAGCGAAGTGTTAGCGACGACTGTGGTTCCAATATACTTTCTTAATCTCTTGGGCCATTCAGTAGGCTCAATAAAAGCGTCTTCATTCGCTTCACATGGCCTGGGCAGAGTTGGTCTTTAAATTTATTACTGGGCTTCGATAATGCCATGTGACGCATCCTTTTAGTTTTTCTTTTTTTTCCCTTCCTGTGCGCTATTGTCGGCAATGAGCCAGTGACTGCACTATATGCCCGTTGCGGTGGCTGGACAAACGTGTTGTAGCTGAGCGCGAAGTGGCGAGTTCGATCGCGGTTCACGGCGGTTATATTTCAATGGGTATAGAACTAAAAGAAACTCTTTGAAACGTAGGATCGCTTTTAGTTTTTTATGAAGCTCGACGGCTACGGCGGTGCTCGGGCATAATACGAAGAAACGGGCGCCTATTTTTTGCCGTTCGAACTACAGTCGATGCCGAATTTGTCACGCAATTTACCTTTAACAAAAGCAGGATTCTGAGACCAACCTGGTAATTGTCTAGAAAAACGGAGGCATTGCCTACGCCCTGGGACGCGAGCCAGCGATGCATCCACTCCTGAGACACGCCGTCCTGCTTCGCCATCCGGCCCACGAAGTGGTAGCCTTCATCGGGAGTGGTACCCAAGAGAAGCGACCCGCGCGGTCTGGAGATATTCGGCTCGTTCGCAGCGGGAGTGTCGTCAATGCTTGTGGAAGGATCCATGAGGCGTCCGTTCAGCCCGCTCAGCCGCGGCACAAGCACCGAGGACGGAAACCTTCTGAGGCACGGGAGAATCTCCTCGACGGAGGTGACTTCGTCGTAGCTCTCGCATTGGACACGGCGGGCGAGAATACGCATGTTCTTCGTAATCACATCGGCGTCTTTCATGTACCTGCGTAAGCGGTGTAGGAGCGTTGTATCCTCTTTGAGATGGCCACCATAGGCGTGCGCATGCAGGGTTCTCCATTAGGGGAGGGGGGCAAGTTTCACCGCATCGTCCTCCCCCCGTTGGGACGATACCATCGATGCAAAAACGAAAATGAAGTGATGAAGTGCTTTTCACAACAGCCTGCCATTGGTCCCTGGCTTTCCGGGGGTAAATTTGGGAAGTAAGCAGTTCTTTGAATGCAGCATCAGGGATCCTCGGTCGCCATTCTTGTCAAAAACCGTGCTTTGCCATAACCCTGCACATTAAATATGGCGTGAACAGTCCGACTGAGTAAAGATATGAGGCAGAATTGGCGTCCCCTTAAAATGATTAAGGAGGTGCCCCCCACCCCCGTGCGCACGCCTATGACAGTGACAGTCTTCGGAAGACAAGCAGCAGACGAGAGTTCCATGGACTTTCATTCATGAGTTTAGTGCTTAGAGCGCGGTACTTGTCTCGTAAGCGTCATATATCTCCGGAATGATTGCGGCGTTCAATGGCACGATTATTCAAGAGCTGTCGCTAAACACGTGAAATTTCCACGCTCGAATGCATCACAAGGCTGCATAATCACGGTAAAAAAAATTTGTGTGCCATGGCTTCTTCAATGTAACTAGGATTCTGAAGCGAAGGTGCTCGGTTTCGATGGCTGTAAACAAATCGCTTTCTGCTCAAGGCTGCAACCATTGCTTTCTAAGGCTCACGTTTCTGGTTTATGCAGTCTGCGAAGATTTCCTTTAAGGAAGCCTCACCGGGCGTAGGGGCTCCCGCTAATCATGACGAAGCGTTGCACGTCAGCGACTTCGGGCTGCGCGCCGAGCATCCAGTGACCGACGGACGCAGCTCCTGCGCCGTGTCCAGCTAGAACCAAGCGGGACGCGTTGCCGCCGAAGAAGCCCACGTTCTGTCTCAGCCAGCGCACAGCGGTGAGCTGGTCGCCCAAACCCAGCGACAGGAACTCAGACTCGTTCCACGTGGCATGGCCTAGCAGACCGAGCCTGTAATTGGGTATGGCAACCACGGCGTCCGCCTTGGACGACAGCACGGCGCCGTCGTAAACCCTGTGCACGTACCGGGGAAGCGTCATAAGAGGCGTGTAGTTTGCTTGTTTAAGAAAATATATTGTAAAAGCGTTTACAGGGACGCTCCAAGCTAGAGTTTGCCGTCGGCATCGAAGTCCTCGTTGGCGTGGTCGTCCATATCTACAAAGTTTAAATGCAATGAGATATTGTGGTGCGCCATGAAATCAAGGGAAAGTGTCGCATGCGCCGGAGACGGTGAGCACGTTAGGGCATGCAGGGAATGAGGGGAGGCGAGCGCGGCAGAGGGCGGGTTCGCAGTTGAAGGGTGCGTCTCCTCTAGTCGCAGCTGGACCTGCAGTGGTCAGGAAGTTGCTCCGCGCAACAAATGTAAAAGGCGGCGCGCGCACCCTATCTTGAAAGCAACCAGCGGCGGTTTGAAAGCTCGAGGGCTTCAAGACGGCTGGTTTCGTCGTGTGCGCTGTCTGCGCCGACACCTTCGAATCTCGGCGCGCCAAATGTTGCGGCTCGCATCATGTCAAGGAAGCGAGAAGCAACGAGAGGCGCTTGCTCACTTCTGTTTGCATAGTTTCGTCACGTCAGCGTTGTAAAAGCCAGCGTTCGCACTAATCGAATACAATGTGTTCCTTTCTGCAGACGCTATGCTCGTTAATTTAATTAGTACAGCATTATACATAATTTATATGATATTACATACATGACAGATTCACGTACGAATCTTTGTATAGCTCTGTAATTCATTGATATCGCTATTAGTGATCCGCCTATAAACAGTGGTCTTTGTTCATTCGAAACCAATACGAGAAAACAAAATGAGCCGTATCTTCTCGAGAAATGGTGAAGCATGTATATATATATATATATATATATATATATATACATACAGTAAAACCTCGGTGATACGAATCTCGCAAGATCACCAAAAATATTCGTATAATCCGAAATTCGTATCACCAGAAAATATCAAAACTTAGCATGCGACAAAAGAAAGCTGTCCTACGTTTTCATTTATTCATTTTGAGGGCCGCAGCAAAGACACAAATAGCTCTGAATCATTGCCAATGAAGTTTTTAGACGTCAGCAATCATACATGCACTCGTAAATATACGACCTGTGCGCGCATCTGTAATTATCGAACCAAGTTTTTTGAGACCCGTGACAGCTGGAGTGCTGCGGCGAAAGTGACATAAGTAGCGCTTTGACGCCATAGATGGAGGCCAGAAATTTTCACAACCGCGGTGCTACGTTATTATTTTCTTATCGCGATGGCGTTGGGGATGTTTTTCGAGAGATTTACGGCCGTGCCCGCACAAGTGCGTCCCCAACAGTCGTGCATGTTGACGTTGTGAGGCCTAGCTCCTTCGCCAAGACCGTCCTTGTCTTTCGGTCCTCGTCCACCTTTCATAGGGTGTCTGATTCAAGAGGACATCGCTTGCATGGAGGACATGGCTTGCATTCTAAACGCGAAGGCACACGGAAGGGCATTAGGGCCCCCAAGATTGGCGCACACGATCTCGGAGGCTACGACGCGTCACTGAAGGTTTATTCTGATCACTGTGTAAGATTAGTATTTTTCTTACACCGTGATTCTGACCAATTGGCGGTGCGGCACGTACACCCGCGCTTGCGTTTCTGCGCCTGCACGTGCTTGGCGCGTCTTCCGCGACAGCACCTCTTCGTACCTTCGCGGTAGCGTACGTTCGTATCAAAAGTCGTGGGTGAAAATCTGTTCGAGACAACCGTACTCCATTACATTGCACGCCAGTGGGCATTGGCCAGGACCAAAGAAAAATTCGTGTCACACCGAAATTCGTATGAGCCGTGATCGTATCACCGAGGTTTCACTGTATATCTTGTGGAATGGAACGTGTCTATTACTGACTGCATGCTGTTTCCCAATTCATTCGCGTCTAATTTATGTTAACCATGAAAGCATGAAAGCGTAGTTTGTGTTCATGGACAAATGTCTCATGATGGTGAAGCGCTAAAAGAAACGGGGACTTACGAAGAACACAAGAAGCGCTGCGTCCTGTGTTCTTCGTAAGTCCCCGTTTCTTTTAGCGCTTCACCATCATGAATCTATACCAACACGCCCAACTGGCAGTTATTCTAAGACAAATGTCTGAGGATCTGTTTTGTACGTGCGCTTTTGTTTTCGTTTTTTATCCGATATCTGGATACTGTTGCCATCAAGCAGAGTTGCTAAGCGAAGCTACGGGCTCACTAGGTTGGCAAACGGCAGCTTTCATCTATCACTATATACTGAGTCTGTTCTTTGTAATTCGTGAAAAAGAAAGGATTCATTGACTGCGAAATACGCTGATAGCCGCAGGGCCACAGTTCCTGTGAGGGTTTTACAGTGAACTCTCACTTAAGTGAACTTCAAGGGACCAAGGAAACAGGTCACTTAACTGAAAGTTCACTAAACTGAATATTCTCTATATAGTATAGAACAGCATTGGGCACAGCAGATATCTAGCCAAATGTGTGAAAACCAATTTATTTTAAAAAGATTTCTGTAATTTTCATTTGGTCTGGCGATCTTAAAGATCAAGAAGTAATAAAGCTGTCCAGAGAGTATACGTTTCTGTGCACTGCCTCTAGCACAGCTTGTTGCTGTGACACGAAGTCTCGCAACTTTCTAATGTGTCCTAATACGTCCAGACGCTGAAGGATTTTCAGCTTGTCTGATAGAGACAGCCGCTTCCGTTTCGTCGAACTCCTACGAAAGTGGGCGCACGCCCACGAACTGCGCTGTTGTTACCCAAAACGAAGATGGCCAAACAATACCGATGAGACAAAAAAAAAAAAGAAAAAGAAAAAAGAAACTGACGCGTACATGGCTCGATTTCGTCTCCCGCACGACAGCTTCGCCTCGGCGGCGCTGCATACACAAGCGATGATGCACTGCCGCCGATGGATGGGCGATTTGGGGGCGACGCATAGGCTACGCCGGTGCTGCAGAGCGCAAACCTTCGTTGACTTGATTTCAAAAATGAGCCCGGGTCCGCGGATCACGTTCGGTCAACTGAAATATTCACTATTCAGAAATTCGTTTAACTAAAAGATTTTCGCATAAAATGCATAGGATAACCACCGCGGATTTACTAAAAGTTCGTTATTCTGAAATATTCGTTAAACCGACGTTCGTACAAATGAGAGTTCACTGTATTGGTTTTATCATTGCTTTAGCGAACTGCATTTCCTGCATCACCCCATGTGAAACCCAGTTTATAGAACAGTTGCAATTGTCACAGGATTGCCGGAAAAGATCAATGTACGCACCATTACATATGTGATGTGTTACTTCACCGCGGTCGTGTGCGTGCGCTACGGTACCGGTAGCAACGTTATTTTCACAAAGCAATGTAATCATTATTTCTCAGCTTGCAGAAATACGGCAATACGGTAAAGATAACATGTTGTCGTTGCGCAACAACATGTTATCGTCGTTGAAACGTGAAGTTTCAAGTCTACCTTTCGTGCAGATGCAACGAAATAGCTGATGGCTATAGCAACTGCAGTACCATGTATGTAACAGTGTGACGTGTTCATCGCACAGATAGCTGAAAAAAAAAAAGGTAAGGGTACGGAGTTGTTCACTAGAGACGTAGCCAGAAATTTTTATTATTATTATTTTTTGGTGGGGGGAGGGGGTTAGCCATATTTTATGTATGTTCTTGCGTACCTTTGTATGTGTTCGTGTATATATGCACATACAAAATTAAGTAATCTCGGGGCAAAATTTAAGATGCAACATTTAACCCCCTCCCCTCCCTTCGGCTACGCCAGTGTTGTGCACGTTCGAGATTTGAATGAGGCAATATACCACAACTGTGTTTCTAACTGTTTACATGTAGGTTTCAAACTGTTTACATGTAGGGTTTGAGCACAACATTTCTGAATTTTACGTACAGGGCAGTATGCACAGGAGCAAAATGATTACGCACATTTCGCACGAAGAGAGTTCGCCGTGAGTAAAAGCTTGGCTTTCAAGACGTACTTGTTGCCACTGTGGCGAAGATCTCCTCCGTGAAAGAACACGATGACTGTGCGGAATCCGCAGTCCCGTCCCCGGAACAGGCACTCCGTGTCTGGAGTCCACAAGCTCATGTAGAGGCAGTCCTCGGATGTCTTCCTGAGATCGATGTACATCCAGCTCGGGACAAGGGCGCTGTCTTGAGGGCAGGGGAGGGCTCGTTCGACGAAATTAATCCTTCTCTTGGACGAGGCATTGTTCAGGTGCGCTGAAAAGTGCCACCCGGCTGCTTTCCAAACCCTACGGTTCATTGGCTACCATCTGTTGAGCTTCTAGTTGAAGTTACCTGACTGAACAGCGAAATTTTAATGATCGTACATAACTCCTTCATATTTGTATGCTCATGGGATGCAGATCATTTTACAACGCGTTGTGGTTAAAGTACAATGCCACTTCTGCATATTGTTTATGTTTCGGGTAGATGTGTTGGCGTTAGCCTATATTTTCCCACCTGGTCGTCTAAACGGGAACCTGAAGCCAAACAGGGCTAAAGAGGGCGAAGAGTCCAGTATTATTTCTCGCTTCAGCACTGACCTGGCGCTGTATCGCTTACGATAACACCAGGTCTGGTTGCTGTAACTTAACTATACCAGTTCTTACCGCCTAGAGGCTCGGCAACCTGGGACGGTTGGAAACGGAGCTTGTCCACCGGTGGCACGGCGAACGGGATTCCAAGGTAGCGGATGACCGGCTGCCCACCAGGCACAAATATTTGGTCGCCTTGAACATGGCCGAACTTGGATGTCAGCGAGAACGCGTAGTTGCCGTGACGCGTCCCTACAAACTGCGATATGATGACGGACAGCAGGAGCAGGCAGCCGATGAATATTGCCAGCCTGCAGGCTTGAGAGTCTCTGCTGAGAAGCAAACAATGACTCAACTATTGTAAGACTTGCAACTCTTTTTTTCGCGTCTGTGCATGACCTCACATTTTAAACCAGGTAGTTTTTCCTCCCCCTCTGAAAAATAGATAAATAATCGTAATCAAATATCAACTAAAAGAGGTTCTTATATGTTTCCACAATCGATGAGCTAAAAAAACATGTTCTAAAATATTAGGTGAGCGTACTCGGCGTGCAGGGCAAACAACAGGAATTACATACGCCCAACGAATTCTGCCAACTTTTGTTCATAATGCGAAGCAGGGACGGTGTAGCTTGTACACATTGTCAGCAAACGTTACCGTCTGAAAAAAAAAGAACCTTTCCCATATATCACATAGCGGTCATTTCTGAAGAACATTTAGTGGCAGGATTCCAACAACATGTCGATACCGATCAGCAAAATGACTAAAATATGGTGTAGGTCACCGAACATACTTATTACAAAATTAAAAAAAAATCACAGCATATCCACGGAGTGAATGATGATGAGTGGGCGAAGCTGCGGAGGTTCATCGGTAAACCGTAAATCTTCCGTGAATTCTGGCCAGTACATCATCACCGACGTGAGATCGGGCGCGTTTATACTAAAGGTTCGATGAGAGTTATGACGCATTGCAGCTCACTTTAATTTTACATGTACGCTGTGAATTTTCATTGTTTAGAAAACCATTACTTTAGAAAACATCTGGCGTCTTTCGTTAAGCAGCTGGCGTCTTTTCGTTTTGCTTTAGAAACATCTGGCGTCTTTTCGTTTTGCTTTTAGAAAACATCTGGCGTCTTTCGTTGGTTTATTTCATCAATCAACGGCGTTTTGAACAAAATTTTTATTGTTTAATCACGCACAGGAGAAATCTCACCAGGCACTACCTTGGAGGTAAACAATGGCTGCTAATGGGAATGAGAGACAGAAGAAGTCGGCTTTTAGCTAACACTTACACTTCTACTTCTACTAACGTTTCCTACTGGAACATGCCAATGGCTGCTAATGGGGAATGAGAGACAGAAGAATTCGGCTTTTAGTTAACGCGCACGCTGCGAATTTTTTATTGTTCAACAACGCACAGGAGAAATCTCCCACCGGCACCACCTTGGAGGTCAAGATCTGGTACTAGCGTTACGACTGGTTACGCACTACGAGGGACGAACGGGTGCCGCTTTAAGGAGCTTCGCCCCTAAAAAAAATGTGGCACGAAGGCAGCCATGTGCGGGCCGCGTGCCGCAAGCGAGAGGTTCGCGGTCCGCGTGTTCGAGACCCCTGTGTTACGGCATCGGTGCTGTGCGACTGGTCGCAATAAATACAACATTATGTTATACTGCTTGAAAGTGTCTGGCTCAGCTATTGGTTAACCATTTCGGTAGTAGCTCGAAACGTTGATATCGCTACTCAAGAGTGATGGGTTCTGCGACCCCTCATATGGCCCTCAGTCGGTGCTGAAGGCGAGCTCTTGGGCTTTTGCTGTGACCAGAACTTGTACGTCTGGAGCAGAGCTGGTCATCAGGGTTGATGTGCATTCTGACCGGATTTGCAGTTGTCCCCATCTGACCTCTTCAGCTTTGGTAAAGCTTTTGTGAGGTGGTGATAGCACAGACACCAGATAAGCTATATCTGCAGCTACAGCTAAACCCTTTCAAGAGTATATTTTGAAAGAAGCTTCCATGGACATACCTTAGCACTGTCGGATGAGTGCAAAAGTTTTGATTGAGTGTGCAAAGCTCCGGGATCATGAACGAGCACCTCCTGCTACGATTTTCAGTCGGCTTGTGCTGATCCTAAGTATTTTTCCAGCCGATATCAACACGCCTCGTGTCCAAAAATTTTGAAATATCGTATCTGAAAAACGGTACTTTCACTTGCATTTCGTTAACTACGGTTTTTTAGAAAGATAAGTTTTTTCCAAGTGGTTCCATATAGGTGTCTCAGTATGGCCGAAAGAGCGTAAATACTGAAGGAAAGCATAATGGCGACGCCATTCAAGACATTAAGGAATATTTTTCAGCGCATGACTGCCAAATCGCCTTTCTGGAATAATTAAATGTCAGTACTGCATTATCCAGAATTGATGTTCCTTTCCTTCTGCCTTAACGGAGCCTGGTATTTCTCCATTAGCTCTCTAAGCCTATTTCTCGATGATACCATCGCCCACGGCCACTATTCGGCTCGGTGCACGATCAATTATATGGTTAGGAACCCCGAGTGTCCCGCTCACATTACTGCTATTCAGCACGTTATTGTTCATTTCGGAGCCAGCACGCGCAGAAATTTGAGATTAGTACGAATTGCTAGGCCGCACACCAGAGGTTCGCGGAGCTCACCCCGAAGGAACAGCGTGCTGTGGAGGTGCCTTGTTCGCTCGGCCTTCCGGTATCGTGCAGCTGCACGCAAAGTCGTACGAGAGGCAGCTACTGTCACCGATGAGCGGCTTTCGCGCGGGCATCGTCGACAAGGGTGCAGCCATCACAGAAGATGCACTGGGCAGAGGGGAAGAACTTTCGGGCAAGGGCGAAGAGCTGTCGAAGGTGTCCGACGGGCTGTGCCGGCTGGGCGCCGGCATCGAGCGGCTGCAAGCCGAAGTGCTCGCCTGTCTCGACGCGGCGCTCGCACCGTGGTCCGCGTTGCCGGACGGCGCCATCTGCTCACCCGGCTGGTATGACGGCGACAGGTCGCACGTAGTCGGAAGGTCTTCCTGCATGCTTTCCGAATGACGAACCTAGCCGAGGCTTCTTCTTCTTCTTCTTCTTTTACACCCACGTAACGCGGTCAAGCAGCAGTAGTAGTAGTAGTATCCTCTACTGCATGGCTCATACCCACTCTGGGGGATTGGCCAAGAAGTCGTCTTACGAAAAAAAACAGTTTTTTAAAAAAATATTCTGAGTATTGAATGCTGATGCCAATAAAAAGAATAAATAAATAAATAATAGCAATGAATATACAAAAAAACGTACGCATCAATGAAAGAGTGCAATAATAGTTTTTTTAACATACAGATCAGACACTTTACTCATTGTCCCGAATAGGAATTAGAATAAAAATAATAAGAAGAAGAAGCACAATACTAATGAAAATAATATCAAAACTTTTTTTTCTGTTATTATTATACTTATACAAGCGGAAATTTAAAGCCGTATTCGTTTTGTTTCGTGAAGGTAACTACACACGGCATCAAACGCATTCCTGTGGCTGAAGCCCAGAGTTGAAGCACCGAAGGTAAGCACATTGTCAATTGTGAAGTGCAGCCCCAGGTTAGCGAATGGGATATCAAGAAGTCTTTTTCTGAGTAATCTGTATCTGCGACATAATAAAAAGTAGTGCTCTATTGATTCCATTTCTAAACAAAAGTGACATAGGGACGATATCGCCAGACCAGCCCTGTGTGAATATAGATTTAACGAGGGCACACGACACCGTAGTCTAGTTACTAATACTTCCAATTGTCTAGTATGACACCATTGGATCTTCCACGGAAATCTTAAATGACTGAATTCTGTCCTAGCTGTTATTAATTCCATGGCGTCTGCACGAAGTGAAAATTTTCTATATCTAATTGCAGTTATACTGGCCACTACAGGGAGGACAGAAAGAATTGGACCATTGAATGCAGCTCGCGCTAGTGAGTCAGCCATTTCATTTAATTCTAATCCAGAGTGGCCAGGTATCCATAATAATTTTAGGAGCTTCAGCTGTGGAGAAATTAGCGTCAGGAACGTCTTTAGGGCAGGTGATTTTGATGAAGCTGTAAGGGACGTGCATACTGACATGGAATCTGTTATTATTATTGCGCTATGGGCGTTCAAAGCTAATTTACGCAGGGCTAGAATAATTGTCAAGAGTTCAGCTTCAAAAATGGGGTAAAGTCCGGTAGTCTTAATGAAACTGACCAGACAAGCGAAGGGGGGTAAATGCCTACGCCGGCCTTTTCGTCTATTACTGAAGCGTCTGTGGCTTTCCACATGTGCAAGCGTATATCACTTTTCTCCTTTTTCTTACTAATCTCACCTTGCAGATTGTTTGGAAACAGTCCCACATGCTTATTCCTCTCTTTCTTTTTTTTTTAATGCTGACTCTAAAGGAGCTGTTCTCTTGTCATGTAGTCACCACCAGTGTCGGTGTACATAAGTAGCAAGTTGCGTCCATGTCCACCTAACCAACGATCCCTCTTGTATAGTAATGAATATCGACTTTTATTTTTCCCTGACTTCTACGACACAGTCAGGCTCCCTGTGTACTTGCTCCGGCACTGTTCAGCGTTTCACAGCTATATATATATATATATATATATATATATATATATATATATATATATATATATATATATATATATATATATATATATATATATATATATATATATATATATTATATATATATATATATATATATATATATATATATATATATACACAGTGAAACCTCGGTGATAGCGAATCTCACGGGACCACCAAAAATACTCGTATCATACGAAATTCGTATCACCAGAAAACATGGACAATTAGCATGCGACAAAAGAAAGCTGACGTACATTTTCATTTATTGTTTTTCAGGGACGCAGCAACGTCAGGAAGATCCCTGAATGATTGTCAGTTAAGTTTTTAGATGTCGGCAATCATACCAGCAGTATTTAATTATCATACCGGTATTTAATTAATGAACCAGGTGCGTTGTGACCCGCGACATCAGTAGCCCCTTCCAAATTTTAGTATGTTTTTTTTTTTGCATGACACCGGAGTACTGCAGCGAAAGTAACAAAAGAAGCGCTTTGACGCGATGGATCAAGGCCACAAAGTTACAGAACCATGGTCCTGTGTTATGATTTTGTTATCGCGGAGGTGTTGGGGATGTTTTTTGGGAGATTTACGGCCGTGCCTGCACAAGCGTGATCTCAATGGTCACGCATGTTGACGTTGTGAGGCCTGACTCCCTCGTCAAGATCGTCATCGCCTTCTTTGGGTCCTCGTCCACCTTTCATAGGATGTATGATGCAGGAGGCAGGCACGTGTAAACAGTACAACGACAGCAGCCCGCGTCGACGCGTTAGGGAAAAAAATGCATTGCGCTAATGTCCTCTGTAATCTAAACACGAAGGCACGCGGAGGCACATAAAAGCCTCAAAGATTCGCGCTCTGAAGGTTTACAGTAAAACCTCGGTGATACGAATCTCGCGGGGTTGCCAAAAATATTCGTATCATCTGAAATTCGTATCACCAGAAAACAAGAAAAATTAGTACGCGATAAAAGAACGTTGGCATACGTTTTGTTTGATTTAGTGTTTCTCAGGGCCGCAGCGGCGTCATGAACAGCTCTGAATGATTGCCAGTAAGTTTTTAGACGTCAACGATCATACTTGTACTCGTAAATATACGATGCATGCGCGCGTGCGTAGTTAATGAACTGGAATAGTTGTGCCCCGTGACCACTAATAGCCCCTTCCTAATCTTGCTACGCTTTTCTGCATGACACCAGAGTACTGCGCGAAAGTGACTTAAGAAGCGCTCTGCGCACGATAGAGGCCAAGCTCCTTCGCCAAGACCATCCGCTTCGTCTCTTGAAGTCTTCGTCCACCTTTAATGGGACTTCATGATGGGCCCGCGCCCCAAGTTTCATTCTTGTTCCATAGAACGTCTGATTGCGGGGACATGGCTTGCATCGACGTGGCAGGCACGTGTTAACACAGTAGAAAAACGTTGCTGCCTAGAGCACAGGAACACGCGTCAACGCGTCGGAAAAAAAAAAAAAAAAAGGCGCGACGTCAACGTCATCTGTAATCTAAACGCGAAGGCGCCTAATGGCCTCCAAGATTCGCGCGCACTATCTCGGAGGCAACGACGCACCGTTGATAGTTGCGCAGAGCGTATGGCCGTGCCCGCGCGTGACTTTCGGGTCTTCCGCGAAAGCGCGGGCAGCACCTCTTCCTACCTGTGCGCTGGCGTACGTTCGTATCAAGCGTCGCGGGGCGCAAATCGGTTCGCAACAACCGTACTCCAATACATTGCAGGCTAATGGGCCTTGGCTGGGACCACAGAAAAATTCGTATCACCCCGAAATTCGTACGAGCCGTGATCGTATCACCGAGGTTTTACTGTATTCTGTCCGTAAGAAAAGTGTTTTTTTAACACCGTGATTCTGACGATTTGGCGGTGCGGCGCGCTTGCCCACGCTTGCGTTCCCGCGCTTGCACGTGCTTGGCGCGTCTTCCGCGACAGCGCGGACAGCACCTCTTCGTACCTGGGTGGTTGCGTACGTTCGTATCAAACGTCGCTGGGTGAAAATCGGTTCACAACAACCGTACTCCATTACATTGCAGGCCAGTAGGCCTTGGCCGGGACCAACTAAAAATTCGTATCACCCCGAAATTCGTATGAACTGTGATCGTATCACCGTGGTTTCACTGTATATTGTGAGGCAAGGTACGCCGAACGAATGGCTTGTGACGTGATACGTGCACTATCTCAGAAGCACGGTAACGACAGTCCGAAGAGACCTCGACGGGGGTGACAGATAGTTCACTGGGGTTGTTTGTTCACGAACAACGTAAGGTCCAAGGAAGTGTGACTGAAACTTCTCACACAATCCAGGCGTACGAACAGGCGTCCAAAGTAGTACTTCATCTCCAGGATGGAAGGTGACGTCGCGATGAAAGCTGTCATAACGCTGCTTACGGTCTTGTTGACTAGCCTCTGTGTTGAGGCGAGCACGTTGCCGGCATTCGTCAAGCCTAGAGACGAAGTGTTCTGCTGTTGTTGTAGAGATTTTCGATGTTGCATTGAATAAAGAGGCGCGTCGATGGCGAACGTCGGCGCGCGACCGTAGGTCATGGTAAATATCCGGTAGTTGGACAGCGGTGTTGTGTGCAAACGTTACGAACGGTAAGATTGTGTCCCAGTTGTCGTGGTGTGGTCCGATGTACATTGATATTATGTCGCTTAGCGTACGATGGAATCGCTCCGTTAGGTCATTTGTTTGAGGGTGGTAGGCTGATGTCTTCTTATGAACTGTGCCACACGTTTTCATCACTTCTTCAAGAATTGTCGACAAAAAGGTCTTGCCGCGGTCACTCAACAGCACGCGAGGTGCACCATGACGCAACACAATGGCTTCTAAAGAGAAGGCGGCCACGTTGGACGCAGAACTAGTGCGTAGAGGGGCGGTCTCTGCGTACCGATTGAGATGATCGACAGCTGTCACGATCCACCGATGACCTGCTGGCGTTACGGGAAGTGGCCCGACTAGGTCTATTCGATAATGGCAAATGGCGGTTCGGGGGACATGGGATGGATTGTAACAGGCCAGCAGGAGGTGAAGTTGGTCGCTTCCGGCGTTGACAAAGTGTGCAAGAAGCGACATACGTGGCCACAAAGGTAGAAAGGCCAGGCCAGAAGAAACGGCTCCTAACGCGGTTGTACGTCTTGTGAAACCCCAAGTGGCCAGCGGACGGGTCGTCGTGCAGTGCTTTCGAGAACTTGTGCACGCAGCGAACGGGGAAGTACGGGCACCCACCGATGCCCATCGGTATTGTAAGTATAGCGATGCAGCACATTGTTTTCCAGCTTGAATTGCCTTAGATGACGACGCAGTCTGGCATTCGGAGGTGAAGACGTTCCACTTATCTATCCGATGATGCTGTTACAATAGGGGTTATCACGTTGACACGAGGCGAACTGAGCGCAGCGGATAGAAGGTAGCGACTCAGCAACTGCCAGTGGCGATAACGTCAGTGAAGGTGAAACCTCATTATCACCGGAGGGGCAACGAGGGTGCGTGTTCGGAGAAGAAAGTGGCAGAGGGCAGTGAGAGGGAGCGTCGGCATCCTGATGCTGTTTGCCAGACTTGTACACAACGTGAAAAGTGTACTCTTGCAAACGAAGTATCCAGCGACCGAGGCGTCCAGACAAATTTTTAAGTGAGGACAACCAGCATAGAGCGTGATGGTCGGTAATCACAGTGAAGTGGCGTCCATAAAGATACGGTCGAAATTTTTGTATGGCCCAAACTACAGCAATACATTCCTGCTCTGTTATCGAGTAGTTCTGCTCCGCAGGTGTTAGGGTGCGACTAGCATATGCAATATATATATATATATATATATATATATATATATATATATATATATATATATATATATATATATATATATATATATATATATATATATATATATATATAGAGAGAGAGAGAGAGAGAGAGAGAGAGAGAGAGAGAGGAGAGAGAGAGAGAGAAGAAAACTTCATACGCACTAAATTTGATGTGATTCTTGATATACAGAGATAGAATTTTGTTAGCAGTGTTCAATAACTTTACAGAGAAAGTACAGTCACTTCTACGTAGCATACACTGGGACAGCCATACATATACGTGCTATGCATGTAATGGTATTGCAAGCAACATTTTTTATACCTTACCCACAGAACTTCATGCTTGATGGAAACTTCAGCGCAAACCAGGACGGACCACAAAGAACAGATGAGACAAGCACAGCGTCAGTGCTTGTCTCATCTATTCCTTGTCGTCCGTCCTGGTTTGTGCTTAAGTTTTCATCTTAAAAAAGGGTATGTACCAACTAGGCCCAACAGAAGTTTTATTGAACTGTATGCATAAATACAATTATGCCGATGGCGGCCTCATCTGTTGTAGAGGTTCGTATCATTCAATGCAATTTCGTTAACGTCCAGAAGATGCTCACTAATAACTGCGTTTTTTAGTGTAGGCAACAGTGACTGAACATTTTCTTTTTCCGTATTTAGTACTACACTTTCTTGCAGATATTGAGGTTTGCGTATCTTATATTTTCCCTCGTTTGCTTCTAGTCGAAATAGTGCTTCTGGCGCATTGTTATTGTTATTACTATTATTATATTGCCATAAATTTTAACGTGTAAACCTGAAGTTCTTTTTAAGTAAGGATTTGTGGTATTAGGGGCGTAGACATTTTTATACTAATCGTATTTGTATTTGCAACTTTGCTTGGAGCGTGCGAACCTCATAGTAGAACACAGCGTAATAATAGAAGACAAGAAAAACCAAACTGACTGTTTGGTCTTTGTCTTCGTTGTATTGCGCTGTTTTCTACTTTGCTTGGACGGCCCTCCGGCCGCTCCAAGTAAATACGCCTATGCAAACAATGTAAGCACAAATTTTCTTTGAAAAAAAGTATGGGTGATTATAACGTAAAAATAGCTCGCATTTTTGCGTTCCGCATTGGTCGTTAGCTGTTTATGATTGGTCGAAATTTTCTGGTTCATGCACACGGCACCTGCTCGTAACGCGATGCAACAATTGACCCCAAAATTGTCCTTTGCATAATGACCGCTCAAGCACGACTACATAAAAAATAAGAAAGTACGCTATCTTTTAATACGGCATATTTTTGGTCATTGGTTTTTCGCCGTTCGTTAAAAAGTTTTGGTGTGCCTTAAAATCGCGTCCTTGTTACGCGACGTCACAAATTTGTGCAATCTCATGGTGTTAAAATGACGTGCGCGCACTAAACAGCGCATTACTGTGCTGAACAATGCATAAACATTTTTTAAAATAAAAGCCGGACAGTGTCTCATTCTGAATGTAATTCAAGAAGGCTGCCCGCCGATCACATTGGAAGCGGCTACTTGTAGCAGCTGGCGAGATAGATTCATATGAGTATAATAAATATTTTCAGTTGTAGTATAACGATGTTGAGCTGTTCGTGCACGTGTGCAACTCTGTGAACTCATCCTTGCTGAGAGAGAGGGAGAGAAATAAACAGCGCTGCGCGCGTGTGCTTCTTTGCTGTCCGAGTTGTGTTTTGCCTCGTACAAGTCAATTCGAGATGACTCAAGACCAACTAGCCCGGCTGTCACTTCAGTCTTCTTAGTCCTGAAAACCCCGATCGCGGGAGCGAATTCCGGCCGCGGCGGCCGCACTTTCGATTGAGACGAAAATGTTTGAGGCGAGTGTGCTTCAATTTAGGTGGACGTTAAAAAACCCCAGGGGGTCGAAATTTCCGGTACACTACGGGGTCTCTCATAATGATATCGTGATTTTGGGACGTTCAATCCCAGCAATTATTAGTCCAGAAAACCGTGGACCTTGAGCATTTTCCTGGTCGGTATGTATATCAAGTTGCGGGACAAGCTCGAAAGCTGGGCTTCCCAATGTACTCGAGTCGACTGCCGAGCCGCCGCGATCGCTGCAGCTATAAAGGAAGGCCAAGGAAAAAAAAACTTTATTGGGCGAGTGAGTTTGGGCTCTTTACGGACCCTGGGCCGCCACACAACCATCACATTGCGCCTGTGGGCTTTTAGATTAATCAAAATAATTAATCTAAATCTAAAAGGCGAAGCAGATTATTCGGATACTCAAGCGGAAACATTCTTTAGCTCCCCCAATGCGGCCCAACTAAAAAATGGGGGACACTTAAAGGGACACTAAAGGCAAATATTAAGTCGACGTTGATTGTTGAAATAGCGGTCCAGAAACCTCGTAGTGCTACTTTTATGCCAAGGAAGTGCTTATTTTGAAATAAAACCCCGTTTTGGTGGTCCGCATCGCGTTAGCGCACTTCAGATCACCCGTCTGAAATCAGTCACACGTCACTGCTGCCGTGCCCAACGTTGCCCGCCTTTACTGCACTGGCGGCGTGCACTGGCGGCGTGCACCATTCGGGCATCCGGACACATCACATGCATGCGGCATTTTGTCGAACTTTCTGTCAGAGCGACTTTCACGAGCGCGCAAAACACACGCGGCCAGACGCGATACCGAAACTACCACTGAGACGCGACCGCGTGAGCGAAGCAGGGCGCCGGGCGAAGCGCAGTTAGGCGAAAACGGAACCTTTGTACCACGCGCGCCCTTCCCCATGGCAACGCCAAAGAGGTTCTTTTTCCAATGAATGAAACAGAAACGAACAAACAGCATTTTATTACGTCTTTTGATGCACGAAAGGTTCTTTTTTCATTGCTGCTGGTTTTGATTACTAGTGATTTATTGTAGGCAAACTATCATTCGTCATCGGGATCACTTCGAAAATGTCCCACTCGTGGCGCTCATCATGTGATACATTTAGCTTAATTTATCGGTAAGTAGGACACTGCTGTTGATAATATTGCCGTTTTAGACGTTGTCATACATTGAGCTTTCACTCTGACATAAATTGTTATTTGCCTTTACTGTCCCTTTAAGCTTCGTCTGTATAATACACACACACACACACACACACACACACACACACACACACACACACACACACACACACACGCACACACACACACACACACACACACACACACACACACACACGCACGCACGCACGCACGCACGCACATACACATACACATACGCACACACATACACACACACACACACGCACGCACGCACGCGCACGCACGCGCGCACACACACACACACACACACACACACACACACACACACACACACACACACACACACACACACACACACACACACACACACACACACGCACGCACGCACGCTTGCACCACGTTTTACTGCGATATTACATCTCGTACTGTGACGCCTGTACACAGGAGGCGTAGGTTTGTGAAGCAGGAAAGTTACTTTCAGTGCAGTTCCAAGAAGTGGCGTGGCTTTGTGTTAGAACACCTCCTTTGTCACGCCGAAGGCCTAGGTTCGATTCCACCTCGGGTACATCATTTTCTTTTATTATTTGCATCCATGGCAATTTTTCGGTCACGAACAATGATGATTTTTCGCTCACATTCAACGATTCTACACACCCATCGACTCAGAGCAAATTGGATATAGAGTATAGCGGTGATGCTATTCCTTTCCTGTGAAAGAAAATGAGTTTCCTGAAACTGGAAGAGCGTTTGATTGGTCCATGAAACATTTGCTCGTTCCTTCCCTTATTTGCGTCGTCGATTACGTAAATTTCAGGCCAGACAGAGGAGAATAAAATCATATGTCAGCGGCTCGTGAGCGCTAGAAAGTCTTGTCGCCTTGATGTCAAGGCGAGTAATGATTTTGCTTTACAATGGCAGCTTGCTTGGCGTACCCAATGGAAAGTAGCTTACGGTAGTGTTGGCACATTATATATATATATATATATATATATATATATATATATATATATATATATATATATATATATATATATATATATATATATATATATATATATGTATATGTATATATCTGTGTATATACGAGAGAGAGAGAGAGGGATTGTGTCTCGCATTTTATTCGTCTCTTTAGGCTGTTTTTTTTACAGAAAAAAAAATACAAACAAACCACCCATTCCTTCACAGATTCATCACGGAAGAAAGTACGAAGCGCAAAAACGGACACAAGAGAACCGGATGACAGACGCCGGTGTTTGTGCTTCGTCGTTCTCTTCTCTATTTTTGGGTTCGCACGCCTTACTATCTTGTGCGATGAATCCCTATCCACTAGATCAACTTTCTGTCGTTCTCTCCTATATATGCCTGTCTGATACACCGAAGCTGTATAAGTGAGTTCCGTCGGAAGTGCTAGAGGGGTGTGTCTGGCCACTCACGTACTGGATCGAACGCAGGAGCAGCAGCAGCAGCTGCTGCTCGAGCTTGTTCTCACGGGGTCGTACTAGGACGTCAACATGGACCGCCGGCAAAAATTCCAAGTTCACCTCCACAGTGGAGCCTGTGTAAGCCAGGCCGAAGAACAATACTTAACGACCACTGCTTATGAAAACTGCGCGCATAAGTTGGATATTCCAAAGTACACGCAATTCTGTTTTTTTAACAATGGTTCATAGATGTTCAGTAATAATTGTTGGGGTTTTACGTCCCAAAACCACGATATGACTATGAGGGAAGCCGTAGTGGAGGGCTCCGCAAATTTTCACGAATCGTCAAACCAACTTCGGGACTCTGTCACATTTTTGCGTTGTATTAATAATAACTTTGCATTTAAATATAGATTGTGCCATGGCACTCCATCTTTCAGCCCCTCAAACGTGATACAAGCACAAATGCGAAGCAAGGCTCCATCAGTCCCTTGAACAGACGCAAAAAATTATTTATTTCGATTTGTACATAGAAAAAAGAGAAATATTATAATTACTTTATTTCGGATTGAATGTCATTAGCCTATGTAATGAGCATTAAAGTACGTTTACCGTTTGCCGAGAAACTGCTCGCTTGTGCCTTACAAAAAGTAAATTATGTTCTAGGCCTTTCTTATATCATTTCAGCATGAGGAATTGGTTCAGACTGCTGATTTACACCAGTGAACACACAGAGCAGTTATGACCTGTCGAATAAAAAGCTCGAACTCGTAACATGACAGCCTCCGCCGGTGGGGCTAGTGCGGGGTGTTAGAATGGAAGAATTAAGCCGGGCTTTCTGTCGACGAAAGTGCGATAACAAGCTTCCCATCTGCACTCTCGTATACCTCCTCCATTTTGCTCCTGCTGTCTTTCTATAGGAGTGCAGCGAGCAGAACCATCCACGGCCCGCCAGCGAACCATTCCTTTCTTTTCTGCGTGTGGCACGACCCGAGGCAATCGATATCCCTTACAACGGGACACCCTCAAATCGAGCTGCAACAAACAACGGGACAAGCGAGTTACGCTAAGAAACATCGCGGCCCGATTCGTACTCTCTTTTTTTTTCCTCTCTCTCGAAGCTCGTCTTGGGGCTATGCGTGCACTATGGCGAAGCTCTTCAATAGGTGGCGACACGATGGCGAAGCTCGCGAGACAACGGAAAGAGCGGGTTGTCGGGGTGATAAGGCGACCTCACACAAAGGCTCTAGCACAAAGAACACGTGCTGGTGCCTCTCGGTGTTTCACGAAGGCGGTGTTTGCGAACAGCCTGGTGTGTCGAGCCTAACTGCGGATCGATACCGTGGAACAGCGCGAGAGACCCTACATGCCTGCTATACGCACGCAGTGGCGCACGGAACCATTGCGCGGCCTTAATTGCCATAGTACTTGGCTCTTTTTTGTGTCCGAGTGGTTACAGTGCACTTCTTAAGGGTTCAGTAAACCGTCCACTTTTCACGCCTGCAGGTAAGTATGATACATTTGGCAAAAACGTGAGCGCGTTTTCCAAGTGAACCGCTGCTGAAAAGCACGACTGTTAGGTAGACGTACGTTCGACTTAAACCGTAATAAAAACAGTGCGATGGAGGTGTGGCGTACCTTAAATCTCGATGTATTTTCTACCGCGATGGACGTGCATGTGGTAAAGTTGCGTTATTTAACGTTAGCGAAGAAACAAAAAATACGGCAGATGTAACACTCTTGTAGCACAACAAGGCGAAAGCCATGGGGTCTCCTTGTCTTCGTCATCGTGCTTGTGCAGTCGCAGAAGCACGAGCACCGACAAGTGCTTCTTTTGCAGTGGCATACTTGAGCGGCCGTCTCCGCCAGCCACAAGGGCGGGCACGCTCCATCACTGGACTCATCGCCGCCGACTGGCGCCGCTGGCAACAGCCGACACCGAAGCGACTCTGCCTGGTTTGCCGAATATGCGCAACGCGCACGTTTGTGCACAACAACACCTGTTACTCTGCAGAGCACAGCAGAGAGGAGGCGTCGGCTACGCGTGCATATACGCTTTTTTTAACACGAAAGTGTTTTATGCCGGGGCCCACCAAGACTTCAGTGACGTATTTCCGTCACGGAAATGACTTCGAAAAAATTTACACGATCAGCTGGCAAAGAAAAAAATGTTCCGTCAACGGGCATCGAACCCACGACCGCTCGGTCCGCAACAACACATGCCAGCCACGCTATTCATTGCGCCACGGTCACAGACGCTGAAGGCGTTACAAGCGCGCCTTTTATATCTACCACTCTCCTGGTCGGCGGGGTGGTGTTGCCCTCTGGGAGCGGTAAAGTAAAGTAATTCTTCATTACTGTGGCCTCCGCGATTAGCACCTGCAACGCGTTAAACGTCCGTCCCATTCGGCGCGTTTGCAATAGAAGTTAAATTTTGTCACTGCCTTAACACACCGCGAGGTGGCGATCTTAGCCCAAGCATCAAGCGTCAGCCTCGCTCATAGCATCACGCTAATCCAAACCAAAATTAGCTCTGCGACGCGCGCCTGCCTCACCTGGCTGTAACATCGCGTTCCCCGCTCACGCGCTCGCCGCGAGAAAAATTGGCGCCGGGCTACCGGTGCGGCACGACGCGCTTTGCGTTTCCCTTTAGTCCGGCCGTGGTGTTCAATCACATTTTAACATGCCGCGGGATGGCGACCAAGTTCTGCGTCCAATATGCGACGCTCTTCTGGCTATCACACCTCGTTCTCTGATGCTTTCACCGTTAACTACTACAGCTACCACAAGGGTTTGTTTAACCATTTAACATGGACGTTAGTCGTCGGTATGGAGATGTACCACCAATCATCATAGTGGGTACATCCACGTTAAATGGTGCTATAGCTGCTAGACATCAATATACATTGTACAAACTCTCTGATATCAATGTAAAGTAAACATTCATTTACTTGTGTAAGAGCACGCTTTACTTTCGTGTCATTCCGATTCCTATGACGGAGGGATCCACCATCTTTTTTTTTTTTCACTCACTTCACAACTATTTCCACACGCGTCTGCGCAAGGGTTTTTTTTTTTTTTTTGTCACGGCGCGTTTCGCGTAAAGGCCATCGGCCTTCTGAGGGAACCTCCAATATAGACACCTAATGCTTTCGCCTTAATAAATATACGAATGGGGCCTCAGAGCAGGGTTGCCATTGGTGGCTACTTCGCGTCAAATTGGCTACTTTAAGACCCCCGTCTGGGGACAAAAATTTCAGATTGGCTCCATGGCTACTTTTTGGCTACTTTAGAAGTTTTGTTCTGGTGTTAAGTAGCCATTTTTCGTATTATTTGCAGATAAAATGCAGTGTTTCCGAGCTTTTCTGTCGTCGTGTGCCTGTGCAAGCGCACGTCCTCCCCCCGCATGCAGGCTGGCGCATCGAGACACCCCAACGCAACGCGCGGCGCGCCTGCAAATATGGAGTGACGAAGTTGTACGCACGTTAGAGAACGCGTGGCCAGTACGCTGCTCACGCTGTCCGCCATCTATGCCGATGCTAAGCGCAATTTTATCCTGATTTTGAGCGCGTGGTCTCCTGTGAACTTGATGAAAACGGAGATCCACAACAAAAATGAAGTTGGACGGTTTATGTTAAACCGTATTTCACTATCTGATGCTGGACTGTTACTGTGTAAACTCTACTAATCAAATTCGGTCTATGGCTTTTAATAAAAACTGCTTCAACGTTAAACGTTTCTGTTGATTTGGTGGCTAGAATGTTCCAAAATCACTCCGTATCTGATAAGAAGTCTATCAAGGCGCACTGAATTTATTATAATTTATTCATTTATTTGCTACTAATCTTTATCTGTGGGTTGAAAATCTGTACTCATGGCACCGCTTGTGTTCTATTTGGCTACACATTTGGCGATGAAATAAATGGCATGGCTACTTCGGCTACTTTTAGGTTGAGCTCTGGCTCCTTTTCAAATCCACCCAACGGCAACCCTGTCTCAAAGTCGTGGGATCTGTCCACTGACACAATACGATGGCAACGGGACTCTTCACTGGGAATACTGGATGGACACGTTCGAAGCATCACGCTTGTCGCTACTTCTTTTCACATTACAAAAAAAAAATATGTATTGTATCTGGCATAATTCTCGCTTGCCGTCAGTATCATCGCCGATTTCCTGTGTTGTCATCAATGAAAATTCCACACGGAGCTGGTCGGTTATGCATATACTTAAGTTTATTTTTGCGCATCGGTTTACGCGTCTTGAAACAGTGTTGTTACGGCATGCAGAGATTGCTCTCGAGGTAGTGCGCACATTAGAGGCATGACAGCACGTGACTCGCTTGTACTAAAACATAGTAGAGTACCAAAAGCAACGTACAGAACCTCGCTTATTGACGCGTTGCGCAAGGGATCGTATAGCCATCAGATTACGTATGTACACTTGGTTAAGATTACACATTGAGCTTGCTGTTGTGTGTGTGTGTTTGTGTGGGTGCGCGCGCGGTCGTGCGTGCGTGCCAGCGCGTTTTGGCCAATCTTTTGTGCTAGGGTCAGTTACGCAACTCTTCAACACAGGACGGCTCGCCAGTTAGTTTAATATCTGGGACATTTTCTGCTAAAAGCTATAAGTCTTGGATTATAAACCAGGCCACGGCAGCCTCATTATAATAAGTGGAAATGTAAAGACGCTTTCTATTTAGTATATGAGGGGAGTGCTACATTGCACCCCTCATATACCACCACAGAGGGACGTGGGATGACGTGCAAGCTTTCCTGTACCCAAACTAAAATGGAGATTCGTCCTCTAAACCTAGAGCAGAAATAGCCTGGCACTGCCCCTCTCAGACTGCCGTTGCGGTCTGATATGATGCGCAGCCCACACAGCAGTCAGTCTCAAATTGAAGTGCCGGGAGAATATTTGTACGCATAGATTAGTGTTGAAAAACAACAACTAAAGCAACAATAGCAACAACAGCAACCACAGCGACGACTACGACGACAAGGTCTGACGTTTTCGTTAAACCTTGGAAATTAGCTCCTGTCCGTAGCGCTGTGTTTCGCGTCTCCGCCTTTGTGCGTTGTAAATTTACTCCTTCGAAGATCGAAAACACGTAAATGGCCAATTGGCATCACTGCCACCACTGACGTCATAAAATAGCCGAGACCTGTTCGGTTCATTGCTGACTAGCCTGTGCAGATTTTGCTGGCAAATAGCAAGCTGAAAACGAAAGCGTAGCTTACGCGAGGAACAAAGGGAATAGACAAAGGGGTTCCTCGTCCATCCTGGGCCCGCATTCTTCGTGTGAAATTCCATCCGACCAGGGCAGCGGATAACGCGTCCAATGGGCGGAGGAAGTTCCGAGGTCCTTTCACTGTTTGCTCGGCAGGTCGCCGGGATTAATGACTCGAGAAAGCCGGGACCATCAACGAGGCAGCCTTTTTGCGAGAAGTAGTCGCGCGGATGTTGTTTCCTTCCGTAGTTGTCTGGCCATTTCTGCTTTCTTTCTTCTCGTCCCCGTGTTACTACGGCTTCAGCTCTGCCCGTGTCTCCCATCTTCCGCCGAGTTTCTCTCGAAGGACCAAGTGCGAAGAACGTGAGGCAAGCAAGGGCGCTCATGATTTGGTGCACGTGGCCTTTTTTTCCCTTCGGTTCACTAAACAGAACGAGCTTTCTGTTTGCAGAGCGGGAACTAGTGGCAAGAGACGTCGCTGAGAATCGCTCGGCGAGAGCTGCCTAAGAGTACTAGGTTAACGAGGAAGAGTACAAACATTATTTCATTTCAGTGTTGTGAAAAAAAAAACGCAAAATACCTGCCTTTCGTTGCAGATGGCTGTCTGCAGATAAGGATACGGCAGCAGTTTCTCAGGAAATACCACGTTATCGCTACATCTCCGATCTCCTCTTTCGTCCTTTTCTCAGCTCCGTGACCGCGGGCGCATAATCAAAAAGAGCCCGGCATTAGCCGGACACTGGCGATATAGGCGGCTGTCGTCTTTATGTGACCTCAACGTTCGAAAGTGTCGCAATAGCAAGACTGACATTAGGGATAGTTGGTACGGTTAAATGTTAAAAATAACAATGAAATAAACAAGACGTCAAAAGCGCCTGCCTTCTCACCGACGCCGTATGCATGGAAGCAACACCTTATTTTCTACTCGTTTCTTGCCGTTAATCCGATTCATACCAGGCGTATCAGGGCAGCGTTCTCACCTTCACCATCATCAGCCTATTTTTGTTTTATACTGACTCTAGTTCGAATGTCGTTCCCAGCGACCTCCAATTGCTCCTCTCTTGCGCAAGACGATTCCATTTCATGCCTGCGAACTTCCTCATTTCATCACGGCACTTAATTTATTCCATGCCGTACCGTACTATATACGCTTCCCATCCACTCTAATCTTATGGCATCTTAGCTAAGCACATTCTTACATATCTGATATAACCTTATCTGACCTCATTTCTATTACTTGTTCATGGTTTTGCGCTTTCTATTTCTTAGGCCGAAATTTGTACAGTGTTACCCTAACAAACTTGGCAAGAAATCGCCCATGCTACGCATGCTCTATTACAGGGGTTTCAAACTCACCTCAGCCAACGGGCCGCAGTCACGAAAATTTACTCCCGCAAGGGTCGGGAACAGTGACTAACGAAGGTAAAAGCGAAGGGGGAGGGGAGGAGGGTTATAGGTTGTACAAAATGTCCGCTAACGTTGCCATTTGAAAGAAGCTTACCTTTCCCATATCGCATATATCGGTCATTTCTGAAGGGATTTGGCGCTAGGATTCCAACAACATATTCATACCTATCTCCAAACTCACCGAAATCTGGACGCCGAATGACGAAACGCACCGCCGCTTTGCATGAATTTTCGCTATGCAGGAAAGCTGCCTGGTATTTTTTGTAACTGGTCCATCCTGAAACGTAGAGCTTTGTTTCATGGTTGCGTATCAACACATAGTGACCGAAGGGGGTGTTTCACAAACAAATGCTTTAGACCAGTCATGGATGTATAACTGAAGGACGTAATTATTGAGAAAAAAAATGGGACGAGGACAGTCACGTGCGGGCCACGGGACGCGTGTTGGAGGCCCCTGTTCTAGTAGAATCTACGACACCGGCACTGCACAAAAATTTGATCAGATAAGTTAATGGCGAATAACAGCATCTAGAGGCCACTCCAAGCTCACTGAAGACGAACAAGTTCAAAAGAGTTGGTCATGTGAAGGCGGACGACCTTCGAGAAAGGAGGTCGAACTAGTTCGGCTTTCTCAGACGTGCAGCGAGAGGTAAGTCGGAAGTCGGGGTGTCGCGCATCGTCCGGTCGAAGGCGTGTAGCTGATGTGCAGCACGAAAAGAGGGGAAAGGGGGAGGGGGTGGTCGATCGCATTCTGTGCGCAAGCTCGATTGCAGTGCCGACGATCCCGGCAGAGGAAATGCAATCCCGGTACTGTGCTGCATGCTCACCGCATAAGGATTGCAGATCGATGCTGCTTGAGAGGCAACCGTCTGATGTCAACCAGGAATTGTTACTTTCGAAGTGGGAAACGCGAAAGGAGGGAGTAGGGCCAGTGACGTCATCAACCTACCACGCGTGCGCTACTGCAGAGCTTTCGACCTGTCCGTGAGTTCAAACTGTAGTAACTCCGTACTCGCGTGGGCTCACGATACGGGCTATCGCTGTTCACTAAGGAAAGAAGACGTATAGGGTAATGATGCTGCACTACCCTACAGAATTGAACGGCAGGGGCCTAGCCAGAATTTTTTTTGTGGGGGGACGGGAGGGGGGAAGTTTCAACCACCCTTTACGTATGTTTTTGCGTGTGTTTGTATATGTGCGTGTATATATACGCATGCCAGATTAAAAAATCACAGCATATCCACGGAGTGAATGATGATGAGTGGGCGAAGCTGCCTGCGGAGGTTCATCGGTAAACCGTGAATCTTCCGTGAATTCTGCCCAGTACATCATCACCGACGTGAGATCGGGCGCGTTTATACTAAAGGTTCGATGAGTTATGACGACTTGCAGCTCACTTTAATTTTACATGTACGCTGTGAATTTTCATTGTTTAGAAAACCATTGCTTTAGAAAAATCTGGCGTCTTTCGTTAAGCAGCTGGCGTCTTTTCGTTTTGCTTTAGAAACATCTGGCGTTCTTTCGTTCTGCTTTTACAAAACATCTGGCGTCTTTCGTTGGTTTATTTCATCAATCAACGGCGTTTTGAACAAAATTTTTATTGTTTAATCACGCACAGGAGAAATCTCACCAGGCACTACCTTGGAGGTAAACAATGGCTGCTAATGGGAATGAGAGACAGAAGAAGTCGGCTTTTAGTTAACGCGCACGCTGCGAATTTTTTATTGTTCAACAACGCACAGGAAAAATCTCCCACCGGCACCACCTTGGAGGTCAAAGCGTAAGACTTGTTACGGACTACGACTACTACTACTACCTACTACTACGACGACGACGACTACGAGGGACGAACGGGTGCCGCCTTAAGGAGCTTCGCCCCTAAAAATTTCGGGTGGTGGAGGGGATTCCTTTACACCCCCTTCCCCCTTCCCAAGCACAGTGTAGCAAACCGGAGACTTACTGTGTCTTTACTTCATCTTTCGTCCTATTTCTCTCTCCCTCTTTCAGTCATGGAGGAAAATTTTCCATACAAAAACACACAAAAAACACGAAATAGAGAAAGGTGTTGAAAAAGGCGTTGGCTTGGTGAAAGTCTGAAGTGCGAGCGTCACCTTCTGATACGGTATAAATATTCCGTATGTTCGAGCAATACTTCTGTTGTTGTAGTAGTAGTAGTAGTAGTAGTAGTAGTAGTAGTAGCAGTAGTAGTAGTAGTAGTAGTAGTAGTAGTATAGCAGTAGCAGTAGTAGTTAGTAGTAGTAGTAGTAGTAGTAGTAGCAGTATTAGTAGTAGTAGTATAAAACTTTATTTTTCGTTTTGCTTGTGAAGTCCCAGAGGGTGGAGCCCTCAGCTCAGGGCCCCATTTGCTGCTGCTATCCGGCTGGCCCCATCAATTAGTCTTCGCTGGTCGTCCAGGGCTGTGCTGAAAGGAGTGGCTTCCCACTGGGAAGGGGAGCGATTGGGTATTCTAGGTAGGCGGGTGGTTTGGGGCATTCCTAAGGGGAAAGGTGCAGGCTTAGGTGTCCTCCACAGAAAGGACATCGGTCAGGATGCTGTGTATAAGGTAAAAAGTGTGGCTGATTGCAAGGTTGGGGAGTGTTACGGGGACGGGAAACGTATAGCTCAATCTGGTCATACAGCATGTGATGAAACCCAGCAGCGATTTATTATTACCAGGAAATTGAACGTCGAAACGCTTTCTTCTACTTGTTAGGTAACCCACCGTGACAGCTCAGCTGGTAAGAAGTCGCGCTGCTAAGCTTCATTTAGCACACGGGTTCGATTCTTGCTGACAGCGAACATATTTACATGAAGGTCACATGCAGAATCACCGCTGTACTTACATTGGGATGTATGTTAAAGAGCCGCAGTTGGTCACAATCGTATCAGGGTTTTGGCATGGAAAACCCCATATATTATTGTTACTTCTTAGCCACATGCTTCTCACTGAAGTGGAACATGCTTAGTGCTGTTGCCAGTGGTGCAGTTAGCAAAATAGCGGAATACCATTGTGGACAGCTTGTACATGAATACATGTGGAGTTTGATGACCTTCCTTGTCTAAGCAGTGATTGGGGGTCATCACTGACAACACTGCCGTGCCCACTGTCGTCATCGTCACTAAAATCATTAACACTTCTGTCACCTTCTGCAGTGCAAAGGCAAGTGCAACACGGCACATGCTGCAGCAATGTGAGGTGCACATTCTGATTCATAATTGAGGGTACGGCACCGCTGAAGGCAGCGAAAGCAACTCTTCCATTGCCCAATACAACGCTTCATTACAGACTGCACTGCAGCATGTGTGGTGTAGCACTTGCCTTTTTAACACTGTCTCTGAGAGGACGGCCTCGGAGAGGTGTCAGGAACCATGGCCCTGGTTTGTAGCCTCTGTCACCTGCACAAATACAAGTGGTGTGTTGTAAATACTACTTCAATGTCAGGGATCCACAAGGCCGAGCCACACAAAGATAGCAATGATAGAATGATCTACGTGATCCAATGCTACACTTCACCAGCCTGACTTACCCGTACTACGCGAAGCATGACTACTAAAAATAGGCTGTCATGACAATGTGAGTCATTTGATGATATTGTGAAGCGGATAACTGATAGCTGCAAGATAATACACATGCAGCGAGTGACATCCTGTCAGTTGTCACAGTTACCAAGTACTTGTAGCTAATCAAACAGGGCATCAACAATAGCGCGAGCACGTATTCCGATAGCTGAAACCGTGAAAATCGCAACTTTTTGTTCTGCTCAGCTAGAGGCTAGAAGGTATACGGCCGCGACAATCTGTGCCTCTTCGAACCGCTGACGCAGCCGCGTTGTCCGCCAGACGTGGGCGTCGTAGTCTGACCCCAGACGCAGTGGTTCACGGCAGGATTCCCATGTCTGCGTCGCAGATCTGACGAAAGCGTGAACAACTATGAGCCACATTTCGCTACGCAGACATGTGCACGAGAGGATGGGAAGACCGACATGTATACGAGCATGACGATGCAGGGTTGCGAGGTTTGGCTAATTTGCGCCAATTTGGCTACTTTTTAGGCCGGTGGTGGCAGAAAAAACGTCTTGGCTACTTGGCTACTTTTTAGTCAGTTTCATGTTGCCTCGATATGAACTAAATTATCAATATCTTGGAACGTCGCAGCCGCTGGCGTTCGAGTATGCTATATCAAAACTTGGTGACGAAGGTGTGCTTCTAGCTCCCAAAATTGAATTTGGCGCTGGCATTGCACAAAAGAAAAGATTTTTGGAAAAGTGGCTGGGACTCGGGGGAAAACTGTTGCATGGCACCTCATTTCGTAGAACAGCTATTGCTAAAGGTGACTTCAAACTGCATTTGCAAGTCAAAAGGACAACAGAAAGCGCTCCGCATCCAGGACGCTCTGCACACATCGACACTAGAAATCGTTTATCTGACGAACTGTTCGTGTCGTTTCTTAGTATTACATACGGACTGCTGCTCGAGAACATCAATTGCTCGGATTTGTGGTTATGCGAGAAACGGTTGCGGAAGTGACTACAATTTATGCTTCAGTCACAGCAACTGTGATTTGGGCACACTCATGCAGTATTCATTTTTATTGTCACTGGCACTTCTAGCCCTTTTAAGAAATGTTACGCAAGACGCGTGAAGAGAATGTCTTGCTTGCTTGTTCCTTGTGTTGGCTCTTACCCACTACGGGGGATCGGCCATGAAACCGGTGGTTATTTTTTTCTTTTTTTAATCTAAAGAGTGAGGAATAAATCAATTGCCGAAATAATAAACAAAAATTTAAGAATGACTTGTCGTTATGGAATAAAGAAAATAATAATATAACAATATAAGAAACAATGAACAAATGAAAGGAATTCTGGAGTACCAAATTTTGTTCAGGAATAAGTTAACAAGAAATTCTTCTTGTCTCACCGAGAAATTCGCATAGGGCTGAGCAGTCGTTCCTGTTGCTGAAGCCAAGAGAAGCCGCCCCAAGGGAAAGAATATTTTGAGAATTCAGATTAATTCTTAAGTTTGTGAATAGCATTTAGAAATGATTTTTATATGCCTAATGAATCGACGGCAGGTAAGCAAGAAATGATCAATATTTTCAGATTCCTGACAAAAATAGCACATAGGAGATGGCACCAGACCAGATCTGTATAAATAAAAATTAAGTGGGGGTATCCGGCATCGCAGTTTCGTAATAGCCACTTCCAGTCTTCGAGTGGGACACCATTTATTATTCCAGCCGAATGAAAGATGACCATATTCGGGAACTGGTAATTTCATACTCTTGGCATCTTGAATTAAAGAATACTTCAGAAATCTGGAATCAGTAATAAAAGCTGTGTCAGGCACAATGGACAAAATAGGACCACCCAGAGACCACCGCGCGAGAGTATCTGCCATCTCGTTTATTAGTATGCCACAGTGACCTGGAACTCATATCAACCGCACGGTACGCAAATTTTTTGGAATTAAGAAAGTGAATGCATTCAGAACAGGAAACTCGGAAGCAATAGAAGGTGAAGATGTACACACTGTCAACGAATCAGTAACTATAATAACTGATGACTCATTTACTGGTTGTTTTCGAAGGGCTAATATAATTGCTAGAAGCTCAGCTTCGAATATGGGAGTATAATCTGGGAGGCGCAAGGAGTACGACCATGATAAAGCCTCTGAAAATATGCCCACTCCCGCTTTCTCTTCGCACATGGATGCATCAGTGGCAATTATGTTATCTATGCCCAGTCGAAGTAAATGATCCTATAACGATCCTATTAAATATCTAGAAGGTAAAAGTTTGGCCTTACATGGGAATATATCATCAAATTCAATTTTTGCTATGGCCGATGATTTATCGTTTGATACGATATCGCGTATGTTAACATTTAATGATTCTAGTTGGTCCCGTGCGAACAAAACTCGTGGTTTGTATATACGAGACCGAGGCTCATTAAAAAATGTTGACGATTCAGCTACGAATACAAACTGCACTCGTCTTTGTGAGGACGCAAACATTTTTAAATATGTTTTGACGGTGAGAATGCGGAATCTGCAAACTAAAGTGGGGATTCGGGCTTCTAGGTATAGAATACTGTTTGCTGTAAATTTTGGTACCCCTAGACAACTTCGAAGGGCCTCTCGCTCTATAAGAACTAGGGGATGAATCTTATATGCAGGCCCCCTGAGCATAATATGCAACCAAACTCTAAAATTGGTCGAACGTACATACGATAAATCTCAAGTATAGCTTGTTTCTGCGTAGCCCAGAAGGGTGGTGACCAAGCTTACGTAACCCCCCAACAGCTCGTGTTGCCTTTCATTTGACGTGCTCAATGTGTTTTGCCAACTGAGTTTCTCATCATAAAAAACTCCTAAATATTTGACACAGTCATTTTGGGGAATTACTTCTTGACGATACTGAAGGGGAATGCTGACTGGATCATTCAATAGAAAAACGATCAAGGAACTTTTGCTAACGTTTAGAGTCATCGAATATGTTCAAACCAGAATCCTAAACTTCCCAAGTATGATTGTAATACTGCATACAGTGAATGAATATTACCTGCCGAAGCGAAGAATGCAATGTCGTCTGCATGTACATACACTGTAACGTTATTGTTCAACGGAATTGAGATTAACAGAATATTGAATAAAACAGGGGAAAAAACAGAACCTTGAGGGACCCCTCTAGATTGATCATATTTCGAGGATGATAAGCCACTTTGGGAACAGTAAAATTTCCTATCCTTTAGGAACTCATACAACCAATTGATAATATATCCCGAAAATTCAAGTTTTTTTAAGGCATTGAGCAAGATGACATGTTCGACACTGTCGTATGCCTTAGACAAATCTAGAGTGACTAATGCTGCCAATTGCCGCTTGTGACGAGCAAGCTTAATACGTCCCTCTAAATCTACATGTGTATGCCGTATGGAGTATCCAGGTCTAAATCCTATTTTACATGGGCTCAATAATGAGTTATCTGCAATAAATTTAATGATTCTAATGTATAACACTCTTTCAATTAATTTATTGACTTGCGAAGTTAATGCTATAGGTCTGATATTATCAATATGCATACCTGCTCCTTGTTTTTTAAGCAAGGGAATTATTTTTGCAAGTCTTCAGTCTGGAGGGATCCAACCATTTCCGAGTGAGTGGTTTACAAGATTAAGAAGGTTCTGAGGAGACACATCAAATAATATTTTTAACATACCCGACGTAATACCGCCAGGACCGGGGGTTGAATTCGGGTGTAACTGAACAGCATGCGCCAGTTCTGTGGTTACGTCAACGAAATCATTCACATATAAAGGCTTTTTGTAATTGAGATGCAAATCGCTGTTTTAGTCCCAGTGCAATTTCATCTAATAAATCGGCCAATTCTTTTGAAGTTGGAACAACTGATTCTACGTTAAAGGGCGAAGGAATAGCCTTACGAGATCTAACTAATCTAAAAAGAGTTTTTTATTCTTGCTTTTAGATAGAAAAGTATAACGATTATCGTCATGTTTAGCTTTAGCTTCGGAAACAATTCTCTTAACTTTAGCTTTGGCATATTTATAATTATTCCAATTAGTAGGATTCTAGTTAATTAAAAGTTTTTTCCATGCAGCCTTTCTGCGCCTGTACTCTCGATCACAATCAGAATTCCACCATGCACTTACAGACTTTCTATTTGTGGAAGGTATCGTAAACTGTAATTTTATCATATTACATTTTAAAACAGAACGCAAACTCATGGCTTTAATTTCATTTTCGCTGCTAATCAGAGCGGATAACGTCGACTTTAAACTTTTTTTAAAAATTATGAGTAATTTACAAAAGTGTGCGTTTGACATTCCGTTGGGACTAAGGGGATATTAATGTCAATAACTACGGGACGGTGATCACCATTTGTTACAGCATCAGCCACAGCCCAAGAAGAGATAAAAAGGCTTGAGCTGACGAATGATAAGTCTAAAACAGATCTCGTATTATATCGAATAAATGTAGCTAGTTTAGAATTTAAACAAGTATAATTGTTTTTACTTATACAGTTCCACAATAATTTACCGGGAGAGTTTGTGCGGTAACCCCAAGAGACATGATGCGAGTTAAAGTCTCCTGCAAAAATTGTGTTTGGTCTAGAAAAGCTCTGAGTGATGTCAAGAATACCTTCTTCTTGTACGCCAATCGGAAAGTAGCTGTTAACAATAGAAAGTGGTGCACAGCCTGGTATAGCTAATTCCAATACCAAAACTTCGTGTTCACGCGATATTGACTGATAAGCAACTTTCGTTCTATGACAAAATTGTGCCGATATAAAACACGCTAATCGTCCACCTCTAGAATTCCTGTTCAAACGAAAACATTTATAATTTTGTAAATGAAAATTTTGACCCGATGACAGCCAAGTTTCTTGTAACAAAATAACGTGAGGGGACTGTTGGGAAATAAGGTATAATTAATCTGTGGTAGCAGAAAGTATCGACCGGCAGTTCCACTGACGAGTCTTAAGAAGACCTATTTTGATGACAGGCAAGCAGCCGCAACTGCTTGATCCAAAATACTATCTTTTAAAAAAATCATTCTTGGTCGGGGGTTCTTTCACACACTTCTTTGATTTAGAATTAGAAGTCTGATTCTTGTTTGTGGGTGACCTATTGCGTTTAAGGAGTCGAGCATCCATATCCATATCCTGAATATCTTGTGAGCTATACTCAGACAGACATTCTTGATCAGTTCTTTGTGAATTGGATGGTCGTTTATCATTATGTTTGACAGAATCTGATTGAAACGCAGAGGAAGCATGAATTACGCTGAAAGGATTCTGCATGATTTTGGCTAGCTGTTCCGAAAACCCACTCAACTGCATGGATATTACTTGAGCCAGAGTGTCTGATAAATTCATTAGGAGTTTTTCTAGTGACTTTTCCACTGTTTTTTCTACGATCGAAGCACAATGGACTGTGCCACTGATGCATCCATAGCGTGAGGCCGACGGGCTGTAACTCCTGCATATCCTTGGGTCCTGTTCTGAACTTCAGCTAGAGCTTCTCTCCGCGAACATTGTCTTCTATCAATGACTTCGAGAACCTGCATTTCTTTGAGCAGGACAATTGGGGTGGTTGGCCGGGCGATTAGTTTGGCACAGGCAGCATGACTGAATATCAGATTTGTAGTCGTCAACACTATGTTCAGACCCACATATACGGCATCTGACATTAGAGTGACACCCGTTAGAGCTGTGACCATATCGCCAGCATTTGCTACATTGCAGAGGTCGTGGAGCAAGGGGTTCAACCCTGAAGATTAGGGCCATGCCTTTATCTCTGATGGGCGCTATGTCCCTGAAAATGTAGCGATAACTGTCTCGGTGGGAATCCGCACATTATTTGATTGCCTGTTACAGCGGTACACCGACACAACACCTGCATCTGCAGAAATATCCAAGATTTCCGCCGGCGTTAGGCTAACATATAATAGCTGAAGGCCTTGATTGTTTGAGAAAAACATCCCAGTTATTTTCGGTAAAGCACCCCCCTCCATCAGAATATCGTGGGAGATCCGGGCCTCTAGCCTCTCCCTCCCCCCCTTCCCCTGGCTACTAGCCTGAGCTCAATGCTGACCTTGAATGCAGAACCATGAAGAGCGTTCATATTTCGCGGCTTGGATTTTCGTCACAGTAGTATTACGGTTCGCTAAGAGGTGCCGCTACGAGTTCTAAACCGCGTCAGTTGTTCGACAAACGTGCAGTTGATCGATCGCTAACGACGCCGGCTAAAGGCCTAACCGTAAATGCGCAGAGTCGGCTGCATCTTCAAGTACGATAAGTTTCCAGGAAGTTAACGAGACGCGGTCTTTATTAATGCACATCTCTCTTCCGTAACTCTCATGGTAGAACTGCGCCACCAATGCTAATGATGCTCTGAATTAGGTGAAATTAACTTCATCATATATGGAAGCTTGATCTGAACCGAACTCTGTCAAGCTTGCTTTCAGGCTGGGACTGGCCTGTTCTAACAAGTGGGCTAAGCGAGCGTCACGATTCCGCATTGACTAGAGATGATTAATTTTATAAGGTACTTATCGTTAGAACATTCGCGTAAGTTGTTGAGTGTACGAGACACAAATTGGTCGCGGGTAACGACCATGCATTGCGTAGAGGAGATAACTCGTGGCCTATAAAAGCATTGGATTTTTGCCAAGGAAATGAAAATGAATTTCAGGATGGGAGAAGATAAGGTGGTTTGACAAAAGTACGAAATTTGTTGGCATATACATTTGAATCGGTTGATGCGAGGTAATTCAATATCTCTACTACAGGCCCATGTTCGGCAGCTGACGTAAAATAGGCTTCTGGTGATTCAGCTCAGATGGTGACGTTGACGTTCCAATAGCCTGCTTCGTATATTTAGTTTATTAAATAATCACTTAGGAAGTCCCTGCGTTTGCAGTTAGCAAAGGCATAAAGTTTCCAAGTCCACAACATGAACCGACTGGTACAACGGCGCTTGTTTCCCCTTGGGCCAGTGGTTAGTCGCAATGACCCACTACTGGGCTTTTAACTGCGGAACTGTTTAAGCCGGCCGTAATATGTCCAACGGAAACAAAACAACAAAAAAAAATCCCTCCGCACTGCGATGACATCACCGCGCGTTGCCTAGCAACCGGTTGCACAGCTGTGCGCCTGCTTCGTTGCCCATACACTGCTCCGCCACTCGCCTGGGCACTGCGCGCAACCGCTCGGTCGCGCCAGACGTGACGTCATGGCCAATTGCGCATGCGCTCCTTCGTGCTGTATAAAGCCGGCGCGTGGTGGCGGCGCGTCGCCAGACGTAGACACGGGAAGACCAGAAAGTTTACACTGCCGATGAGGAAGCCGCTTACCGGGATTCGCGGCGCTCTGCCAAGCGAGACTGCTGGACACGACTCGTTTAAAGTAGTCAAGTAGACGGTAAATCAAGTTGTCAAACTATGGTCAAAAACAAGTGTATAATAAGTCAAAACCGGTTCAGAATAAACTAACATGATTTAAAATAATTTAAAATAAAGAAATAATCAGAATTTGATTGAAAAATTAACAGGAATTTGTTAAATTTCGTCTCAAAATTGGTTTCAAATGCCCAGTTTTCTCCTGTAAAGCATACTTCGTAGCATATTTCGGTGTGTAAGACGAAGACAACTTACGGCAAGTCTGCCGTAATTAAAACCGGTTCAACGTAGACACCCTAGTTCAACGCAAGAGAGTGTGCCACCGCCTAATCAAGGGCGTGATTGTTTCTCCCACCGGCGCTTCTCCGGCGCCCAATCAGCGCGCGCTGTGTGGCAAGAGAGAGCGAACGGCGCGCGTTGGCTCCGGAAACGCTCTTTCTGCGATGGACGCAGTTTTTTTTACTTTTCTTTTTTCTGCGACGGACGCTGAACGGTAGACGCTGCGCCGTGCTCCCATTTGGGTTGCAGAAGGAAGTAAGCGTCTTTTCTTCCTCACAACCACGAGTGACAACAACAACAACGCTGAACTGTAAGCTCGCAAGGAGCGAGAACGTGCGCTCGCCCGCGAAAGACAACGCCGACGCAGGGCCGATAAAGCTGTACGCGCCCAGCAAGCAGCGGCCACTCGGCAGCGCAGGCAAGCCAACCGAGAACTGTAGGCCCAACAAGCAGCAACCACACGCCAGCACAGACAAGCTGACCCTAGCCTTGTCAAAGCCCAAACCGCAGCCACACGCCAGCGCAGGCAAGCCAACCCAGAACTGAAGGCTCAGAAAGCTCAGTACACACGTCAGAAACGATCGTCAGAAACAAAATCGTCTTCTGTCTCTCACTGCCCATTAGCAACGATATTGCTGTGGGAAACACCGGCGCACACTGCATGCTTCGCCCCTCCCCTGGTTTCTCGTCAGTGGAGCTGAATGTCGTACCAGTTCCGCTGAAACGAATGCTGAGATTTCGGTATCTTAAGAGCAGACTGGATACTGACTTTTTACTCTCTCAGATGTGTCGACAGGTGAAAGTTGTAAAATCGCTGATTAATTATGTCTTCTAAACCAAACGTGCTTGATAGCTTTGGTTTTGCGCAGTTTTTGCTATATGATGGTTTTTAATGCATGAGCATTCAGGATTACTTCCCGTGGAAAATCGTGCGTGCTCTCTCCGTCCGTATAATAACCGCAGATGGGCTGTCCTGACGCTATGTCAACTGAACTGACGATGGCATGGCAACAGAGGTTCTCAAAAGAATTTCATTTATGGACAGTACACTTGCCACAACAAGTATACCATGTGCGACAGCAGTACCCCCCCCCCCCTTTTTTTTCCTCTCCCTCTTTTAATAAGCGGCGAATGGGGACGGGTGTATATAACCGCGTGCTACCGCTGTGGTTAACAACGGTTAATGTCAGCTAGTACTGGCTGACAGCTAAATAATGGCATATGTCGGATAGTGTTGGCTATTTATGGCTGGCAGTTTCCCGGTAAGAAGTTTCGGCCAATTCGTTTTCTTCTTTTGAGTCCCTGGCTTTGTCATCGTTCCGATTGCGACCAAAGCAACAAGCGAGATACATGGTTATGCCATAGGCGCATTTGGGCGTGTACTGTACGTTCCCTTCCACGGGCCTGTTCAGGTTTTGCTAGCTTTCTGTATTAAATCTGTAGCTTTATGTATGTATGCGTAACTGTAGTTCGCGCGTCAGATGGCTCTCTGAGTGATTAACTGAATTTATCGGCAGGAAAAACCGCAGAGGCTGCCACATTCTTGAATTCTAGAGCACCAGCACTATACTTTCCACGACGATACGCTGTTTGTGCGACGTCACAGATCATCAAGAAGACGTGAGGGCGTTTACGTTTCGTAGGAGAATAAGTGTCTATCGATAGATTGCACGTAATGTCATGGACGCAGCTTTTGAACGCACTGGTACTCCACGACGGCGGCTTTGATGACAAACAAGTCGCGGTTAACCGGCTTCAATGTGAAAACGTCGTGGCAGGAACGCCTCAGTGCGTGAATAACGAAAGGACCGGCATGGGATGTTTTGCTAACATTAATGTGACGTCGCAAACATTCCGCCCTCCCATGCTGGTGCTCCACAAAAAGGTTTCAGTGGCGTCAATGCAAGCCATCGATACTCTCTGCGGCCATGGCTTCTCCAAAGTAACAACGTTAGAAGTATGCGGCATGTTCTGGAGATGCCTGCGTGAAATGCTCGCTTCGGCATGTCTTGTGAAGACACGCAACCGAACAGCAACGTGCATTTTGTCGGTTGATTCGAGAAAAGATCGCGTCAGCGTCTACGAGCCAGGCGGCTGTGGGTGGCGATGCCGAAACTCGGGTGTTGCTGCGCGAGCAAATGGTCCGCGAGAAGATTGAATTTGATAGAAGATCGTTAGCGCGTGCCTTCACGTTTCCGACAGACATAATTTGGTTCTTCTCGGAGAGCGGCATCAGCAAGAATGACGGGGGATGAGGGAATGCGATAAGGGCAGCGACCGCCACCGAACGACTGGTGCAACTTCTTAAAGCTTATTTTAGTTTTTGACGGCTGTATTTTAGTTAAATTTTCGTCACCTCAAAACACCTTCATCGCGTATACAGATTGACTCCGTTACTATTATTTAAAGAAATGTTTGCTCTTCCTTTTTCAGAATGTTTCAGAAAACACAGAATGCAGAATTTCGAAGTTGTATAGGGCAAATAAATTTTCACCAGCACTTCAGGGAGTAACTAGGTGAGAAAACGGTCATTGAGCTACGTGTTCGAGTAAAACATGGTTTTAAACGTGCTTAAGTCGACCATAACGCTACTAATGTTCCACACATGTCTACGGTTTCTCTAGCCCGCCTTGTGTTTTATTTGGAAAGCTTTCCTCGGTACAGAAGTGACGTATATGTGTGAATGGCGACAGCATCATGTGAGCACTGCGAGCATCCAACTTTCACTTTTCACAGATTTTAGTGCGAATTTCTCTAGTCGACATAATGCTGGACGTCGAGCTTTATTGCGATAGCAGTTATGAGGACAGTGGAGGCTATCATCAATAACGGAAGAGCTTTCAATCCAGCTGGGTGCATGACCTGAATTTCGAGACAGGCGTACGTCGCGCCATTTGGTGCTGCGGCATTATCTCCTGAAGAAACTGAAAAGCTTATAGCGTGGTATACGTTGCTTTTTGTATGTCGTGTTCCCGTGTTCCCAGTTTCAGGCGCTGCTAGCCCGCTTCCTCCGTTTTATTTTTTCTTCTCCTCCTTCTTAAAACGTGAGTTTCTTGGGGAATTGCGCTGTCTCATAGCAAGCGTTTCGTAGGTTTCGTTCGCTCTCGGCCTTGTCTTTAATGCGTTTAAAAGCATAGACGAGAAACGCTGCTTCCGCAGATTCATAATACAATACTGCACGGCACCGAGAACATGCAAATTGGGCTTCTTTTGAGCCAACCAATCGTGGGAACTTGTTTCGCTTAGTTTAAAGTTGCGGGCATTTGCATGTGCTTTGAGCCGGCACGTGTGAAACGAAAGGAAAGAAATTTCGTACCGCTAGAAGCAAGCATCGATTTGCGTCGTTTAGCAGCTTTGCCGAGCAGTCTTGTTTACTTTGGGATTTCGCTGCCGCGCCTGCACTGCCTGCTCTTTTGTTTCTCCCGTATTCGGTCCCTTCGTAACGGACGCCTGAGGAGTCACGAGTCCCAGACATAAAAAGATACTCTCGAAGCTTGATTGGTTGCTAAGACATTTCTTTCCCGCAGACACTTCCCAGAATTACAGAGGTTTAGTCGACACAAATAACCTTCGGAAATAATGCGCACGAAATGCTTGCTTTGTGTGCAGTTATGCTTTCGTTAGATGACAGTGAGGACATGCTTATACCTCAGTTCTTGTAGAACTTACGAAAAAGATTACTTTTTCGCGGTATTTGCTAGGCCGATTGAAACCGCGCAGTGCAAGGTGATTACACTCAAAAGTGAGATTCATGACGAATGAATTTGACTGGTGGTTACGTTATGAAATGGGTGAAAAAGAGTTACTGCGACTAGTTAAGCTTACTTATTTCTAAATACCGCTTTGTTACAGATTTGGGTTAATTAATGTGATTCTGAGAACCCCCAACAATCAAATATTGCAGCAAGGCCTAAACCTATTCAAGGCAAAAGTAAAGACTGATTAGAAAAAAAATATTGATGTAATGTAATTATCACACCATCGCTTCATTTTAAGCGTTTTTTCAGACATAAATGAAGCAGTACCATGCTTTCGCAGTGACAGTACTAAGAAATTTATTTCAACACCCCACTTTGCTTAACCTAATATAATTGAGTGGTACCTGCTATGTTTGATCGAGATGGAATGTTGAGTGAAGAAACATTGTGCAACAAATTCAGGAACCGATGAGACGCTGCCGTCTTTCAATGTTGCAAGAACTATCGTGTTGTGTATAACACACCCATGCGAGCTGCTGAGTCCATGCATGGCTGTTGTGTTCAGCACAGGACACTGCGCATCATGCAATGAGCTGTGTAGACATCAAACCCTTTATGCAGATAACTCTCATCGCACATATACGAGTCTGAGCAGCAGCCTCTGCGCTGATTAAAATAAAGAAATAGTATCTTCGAAGGTCATTGGCAATGTTTCTTTGTATCATTCGCTTCGTGCAGTGCAGCATTTTGGCACGAAGTCGTATAATTCCCGTGTAAATAAGAGTTGCTCACAGCAGGAGGAGAGAAAGAATGAAAGAAAGGAACAAAGAAGAAAGAGAGAAAGTTTGCTACAGCTGACAATACATTGTTCCATGCTATTTCTACTTTTATATACGCGATGAGAGCTACAACGAGCAGCTTAGTTTGGATAATTTTACAATGTTGTTGATAAGTGCTACCGCATCGGGGAGCGGTTCCCATTTGATGTCATCCAGCGAAAGCGCACGGAGGTGCCGTCGTCGTTGCTCTATCTGTAATTAGGCCATTTGTCGCTGAGCGCACGAAGTTCGAGGGTGTCGCTTGTTCGGTATAGCCCGTAGACAGTGAAGAAGCTGGGGGAGGCCTCACTGGCGCTGATCGCCCTGAGCGCGTCGATCTGAAGAGTCCCGAGCAAGGCGTGTATCCACGGTTACGCCACCAAACTTTCAGGACTAGCGTTACTGAAAAGAAAAGAAGACAAAAGTAAACTTGTTCTTTCTTTTGTATCGCGCTTGATTGGGTTGCATTTGCTACGGCAACGGTAACCCTATCGTGCAAGGGAGATGCGAGTTATTCGAGATCGTTGGTTAATTGAGCTCACGGCAGTCGAGCATGCAGGCCCACGATCGACAGACTGAATGCAACAAAGTCTATAGGTGAAAAAAAATAAGGAGGGGGGGGGGAGATGCGAAATATAGCCGCATTGGTAGGAGCCAAATAAAGAAATGTATATATCTGAGCCTTTCGTTAAATTTTGAAACCCGTCGGTAATGACGCAGAAAGCCTACTGTGTATTAATTTGCAACCAAATATATTGCAGCCCTTTCGCGGTGTTACCTTTACACTTTTGCAATGTCGAGCAGCACCCTTCCAACCCATTCCAGACACGAATTCAATCGCTCGCGCTCGCGCGCATATGCGCAGTTTGCAGCTGCAGCTCTTGGCGATGGGATGTAAATCGCCTTAGATACATTCGGTATAAAGTTACATTGAAAAAAATTCTGCCCGCGCAGAGCTTGCCTTTTCGTGATGTTTTTCTTTGTTTTATTGACATGATGTCAGGAGATGTTGGCGCACAAATAAGGCGCCGGCTACTCCTTAGCTCCTGGAGTGCATAGGGTCCATAAACATAAAGTACATAAGGTCCATAAACATAAAATACATAGGTCCAAATTTCTAATCATAATTAACCCGCAGTACATACAATATACAACTTAGCGTAACAGCCAAGACATAACATAACAGTCAAAACAACATATTGAACAATCACATATATGTGTACACACGGTGATGTAAAAAACATGGCTGATCCCTCCGTCACAGGAATCGGTATAACACGAAAGTGAAACGTGTCTTCACAAAAGTAGTGCTTATTGTGTAGTGATATACGAGACCTTGTACAATGTCTATTCGTGTTTGGTAGCTATAGTCACCGTTTGACGTGGATGCACCCATGTTGACAGCATGTCTCTATCGCGACGACTAACGCCCATGCTCATTATTAAACCGTTGTGGTAGCTGACGGTGTGAACATATATTTGGAGACAGCGAATGATGAATCCCGCGTAATGATGATATCAACAAGCTCATAATCAGCACTGGTACCCGGTATGCGCTTCTTCAAAGCGTCGTCGATTAAGGAGAGAAACGGCACGATGTGCGCTTTCTAGTAATGGGTAGCCGACGCCTGTGCTCATGCATAGATAACACACACAGCGCTTCAGCAACACGGGAGGTAGAGGTTCGTAGCCTGAGCCGCAAACGCGTGCGTCCCGCTGTCCTCTGTCTCGCAGGCGCGGCTCTCGCTCCACCAAGGCACGACATTCGCCCGTCGAAATCGAGTCCTTTCTGCAACGCATATTGCAGCAGTTTTGTTAGTCGGTGCTCTCGCAATTGAAGCAGTCGGCCGCGGAGAAATCCCGTTGGTGCACGTGGAAGCTGCACTACTCCGATGAGCCGACGCACGCTAACACGAAGCCAAAGGCAAAGAACGTGACTGCGTCAAGGGTGCCTCGGCGACGCCAGCGCGGCCAGTCTACATCTCTGGTATCGAGATGCTGTAACCATGACCTCCGATATCACGCGCAATCTCGGAGTAAGCGCTAGTAAGTGTCGATCGTGAAGCATTACTTCTTTTCACATCTCACAGACGGCGGCACTGCCCCGCTCCGCCCGCCGCAAAAGAGAATGTGTGAAAGATATAAGGCGCATTCGCGCCGTGTATAGCATCTCTCGTGTTAGCTTACTCGGTAGGGCGTCGGGCGCTTGCCGTCGCGGCCGCAACGTCGTGGGTTCCATTCCCAGTGGGGTACCTTTTTCTTCGTTTTTTTTCTTTCTCACCCGTTGGCGTCCATTTTATCAACGTCATATCCGTGACGGATGTACTTGGTGGACCCCGGCATAAAACACTTTCGTGTTAAAAATGAACAGCAACTGTTGCATAACATGACCGAAACAAAAATAGTCAACACGCACATAAATATACACTCTGCCGTTAAAACAAAACAAAGCTTAAATGCGCTAGTAATGGCCAAGAATGCCACTGTCTTCAAGAAAAATTTTCAATGCTTTTAAAGCACACTTCTGTAAACTTCTTGTTGGCCACGGGCGCAAAAGTTTCCTTAAACTTAGTGGTCTGTGGTCTAATGTCATTAACGATGTTTAAGTCGGCGTCTTGGTGCGTCGTGCTGTGGGCATTCTAGAAGGATGTGATATATGTCTTCATCTACGAATCCACAATCACATTCAGGAGTTTCAGCGCGGCCAATTTTGTGTAAAAAATACTTGGTGTAGGCAGTTTCTAGCCTTAATAGGTGAATAATAGGTGAAACAGGTGAATACGGGAGCTATCTGTCTAAAGATAGTTCCCGTATTTCTTAAAGAAAGCAAATGGCGACGTGACGCATGCAAATGAAGCGGTTCCGTCGGAGTATAGGGTGCTCTGATAAGGAAAGTAAAAAAAGAAAAGAAGAAAAGAAAAACAGTGTAGCAGGAATAGGAGCTAACAAAGGGGTATGCGGAAGAGATGTTATCACTTCCTTTCCTTTTTTCCCACGTATTCTTCCGCGCACAGCTTTCCTTTGTCGTCTAGTGTGTCTTTTGCACGACAAATACCCCGATTTGTAGCCGTAAATAAACGTGGGCGTGATTTAGTACACATTGGGCGCGCTGATAAGTTTTGCTTGTGCATAACAAAGGCGCATGTAGCGCTCGAATATGCAAATTGCGGGTGTCACCAGTGTTTTATGAGGCGATAGGCTTTGGTCCGAGCGGCATGCACTACCCACGTTGAAGAAAGCCACCGGTTTTTGACGATGTCTCTATGTTGTATTGCGCGCGTATAGAAACAACATGTCTGAACTGGTCTGACTGCTGAAATAGTACTGTTAAACATTCGCGCGCGCGCGCGCGTGTGTGTGTGTGTGTGTGTGTGTGTGTGTGTGTGTGTGCGCGCGCGCGCGCGCGCGCACCGGATACTAGCTCCTGGTTAACTTCCCTGCCATCCTCTTCTCTCCCTCTCTGTCTCTCACGCTGCTCAAGTCAATTAAGGAGCCTGAACATTTACGTGTCTTTTCCTGTGTTTACGTTATTCAGGCTTCGCGCTGTTAGTACCCAATGGGTGCGTGGCTTAACTTGAGAATATAAGCGAGAGGACTCCTAAGCGCGCAGTAATCTTGCTAAATAAAAGTGCCATACCGCAGACTCTGCTCGTCAATACTAATATTAACAGCGACCTCGGCTTTAGTGGCTCTCTACGTGCGCTTTTATAAACACTCATTACGTCCCCGAAGATATAGGCGGCTTTTCCGCGGAACTCGTTAAATTCATCGCTCAATGTGATTAACGACGCCGCACAATGAGCGACGTTGGCAGGGAGGAAATCGACTAGAAGCTTCTTTCCCATTGTCGGGGGTCGTTAGTCAACCGCGCGTCATTAACAGCGCCAGTCGAATGCGTCCGCAGGAGAGCTGCAGTGCCGCGGGAGAAATACGGCCGTGTCAATTAACGCTCCGCGTAAAATTTTATCGATCCAAGCGCTGCCTTCGCCCTACACGGTCGATTTCACTTAATGTTGCAAACGAAAAGAGGCCTCTTCTGCTTTGTACCTTTCCAAGGGAGACACGCTTTTATACCAAGGTGTGTGGAAATCACGTGTTTTCACGTTAATTTCGGAACATGTCATGCCAATTACGGGGCTTGTCAATTACAGGATTCGGCTCTAGATTGTAGTGTGTGATATATCGTCTTTCTTTTTCATTTGCATGATTTACAGTTGTGGTGTCTTCACTGGTACATGATGCTCAGCATATGTACGAATAAAGCACATAAAAATTGAAAACAGGAAGACACAACGGGCACACCACACGAGTAACCACAAGAGTGTGGTCGTGGTTATTTATATCCCTTTCTTAGTGCTACAGGTTTTTTTTTTCAATCGGGAGGTGCCTCCCGTATCTCTATACACGTCTAAGTTTATTAATTTGTTTTGTTGCAAGCGCCAGTAGCCCAAGGAACGCTTGCAGAATAGCCGACTTCCTCGGCGACACGTACTACGGTGAACGGCCAAGCGTGTTATTTCTCGGAGTATTCGGAGAATGCTTTTTTTCACTTGCTCCGTATGCGTGAGCTCTTACTGCTCGAAAACCACTCTAGAAACGAGACAGAGTGAGACAGACACGTACACTCTGCACTCAGTGTTGTCCTCGTTCTTATCCTTATCTACGTAGCAGCAAGGTTCTCGCTTCCTCGTTCCCCAGAGATCACCGACCAGATTTCCCTCTGTATGGCCTGCACCTTTCTGAGTTCTCCACTTTAACAATAACTTCGTAGCTGTTTTCTCTTTCCTTCTTCCTTTCTCTAGTCGTCTCTTCTCTTCCTCCTCTCCCACGTAGGGTAGCAAATCGGGACGACTCGGTTAACCGTGCTGCATTTCCTTTGTCTCCCGATATGTTTGCGTAAAGGGCCCTCAGAGTTTACCGATATGGCACTTTCCACACAGAGTTGCCATCACAGGTTGTTATATATCCCAGCTACCGCCATAACGTCCCTTAAGCGTATCTAAGGACACATAAATGTTTTTCAATGTGACATCTTTACCTACGTATATAGCACCGCCTTTGCAATGCATCTCCGCTATATTACATAGCCTATTGTCTGTATGTCCTTTTGCGTTTTTCGATGGGGAACTTTCGCGTAGGAAACACCCTTTCAGTCAGTACACTGCAAACGCAAACTAGCCGAATTGGGCGTTTTAAGGGCTACAATCCCCCTTAATACTACCTCCATCTGGACAGTACTACCTTAGGGTGTAATTAGGTGGGTGCAATAAAGTTCTGCGTCCTCAATTTTACTTCGTTAAGAAAATATGTGGAAGAAAGGAGGTAAATTCACTACCTGACGCCATTCGTCGAATGGAGTTAGAGGAACAAAAAACCCCCATCTCATTTCCTCTGGCATGTTTTCTTTTTTTTTTTCCGAAGCTTTCCATAATGCCTTCAGTGCTGGCGGGCATGCATGCAGCTGTGCGGGGGAAAGAAGTGAAAGAAAGAGGCGGCATGCTTCAGCACACTAAAAATCCCTTGCACAGATAGCCCAGAGAAAGAGATATACGAGACCCTCCGAACGGCTGGAGAGGAAGCGAGCAAGCCCTTTGGCCTTGGCGGCTGCAGCTAGAGTCACTGTATATGCTGCAGCCTACTCGGCCCGCCCCCGCCAGGTCAAAAGCAAGCCAGACGAGGCGCTACCGAAGTGAAATGGGACAAAGCTTCGCGCCGCATGCGCGCGCGAAGAAAAAAAAACAGAAAAAAAGAAAGAAACGTGAGGAGGGAGTCGTTCCCGCGGCGGCGCGATCGTCGTAGCTAGGCAAGGCCGGCTAGGCCTTGTCAACACCACTTCTCAAGTGATCAGCTGTGTCGGTCGTGTGTGCGCGTTTTGTGCCTGCAGCCTCACTGTGTTCTCGCCGCTGGATGTGATATGCGTGGTTTGACGACAGTGCGACATGCTGTGCTGCGAGTGGGATAATCGCGACGGCCTGTCGACTCAAGCGAGCGTGCCGCTGTGCATTACCAAGCAGATGATGGGCACCCTGCGTGCTCGGCACATTCAGGAACAAAAATGGTAAGTAATGCTGATGTTCTCTCTCTTTGCGAGCCCTTATCGTCGCTTATGCACCTGTAGATGACCTTCTGCACATTGCGTCGCTTGAAAAGTGCAATGAAAAGCAAAAAAAAAAAAGAAAGAAAAGAAAATCGGCATGTCAAGCTTGCGAAATGCCCGCACCATGAGCGTGGCATGTAACCCATGCCGTACATTACACGCATGTGATTCATTGTTTCCATGTTACCAGCTGTCATTTATGTACGTCATACAGTCACGTCACGCTATGCCAATCTTGGTATGATATCAAGTTAGAGAACCGGACGCGAGTGCACCAGGCTCCATGCCGTAAATGACATACATGTCGTTATTTTCATGTTACTATATGTCATTTATGTTCGTCGCACAATCACGTCACGCTATATCAATTTAGGTGTATGTCAAGCTAGCGAACCGGCCGCGAGCGCACCATGAGCGTGGCGTGTGTACATGACATGCATGTCATTATTTTCATGTTGCCAGCTGTCATTTATGTTGGACGTGCAGTCACACAGCACAATACCAATTTTGGTGTATATGGAGCATGCGAAACGGCCACTAGCGCCCCCGAGACCATGTTGTCAAAATAACGCCATACATGACAAGCGTGTCATGATTTGCAAGTTAGAAACTGTCGTTTATGTGCGTCATACACTCTTGTGACGCCATACCTATTTTGGTAAATATCAAGTTAACGAAACAGTCGCAAGAGAACCAAGACAGTGACGTGTAAATCATGTCGTTAATGAAATGCATATGATGATTTTCAAGTTAAGACCCATCATTCATGTTCTTCATGCAGTCGTGTCATGCCACACGAATTTTGGCATACATCCCATTAATGAAACACCCACACAAGCTATGAGTCGTAGGCGGCTAGATAGATAGGTAGATAGATCCGTTCAAAGTCGTAGAAGTGTTTAACAAATGCTTCGCATTTAAGTCGTTAAACTCAGATAGCAATGATGTGTGATGCATGTTTTGGAACTTCTGTGAATATCACTCATGCTTCATACGACCAGTCAATCGACCCAGGAGTGCGCCCTGATAAAGTTGTTTGCACGATATAATTTTCTTGCCTGCGATAAAGCATGAATGAGGCGTGATGCTTTCAGGGAATATACATTACAGCAAAAGGCCACGGTTATCACATTGTCACATGATGGAATGTGCATAAAGGACAACTTTGTTTTCGATTTATTCTTTTCTCCAACTTCATTTGTTTGTCTTAATCCTTCATCATTGTGTCAATTTGCGCACATTGACATGTGACAAGACCGTGCGCTCTCATTTTGCAGCATCTACCTTGGATGCAGTCAACTACCCTGGACATCTTTCTCCCGCCATGCAACTGTGAGAACCCACCGAAGCACAGATTGTCAGGAAGTGAAAAGACTTTTCGGCAACAATTTTGCATTGCGCACTCTTCCCGTCTCCTGAAATAGCATATTAAGGTACATAAGCACTGTACCTTCATACATATGCATCAAGGAACAGTGAAATAGCATATCAAGGTACATTAACATCATTAGCTTGGATTCATTTAGCTAGAACGAATAAATCATGTTAAAGCTATACAATGGCGGCCATATCATGTGAGAGACATCTGCTAAGTGCAGTGTGTATTGTGAAGCACATGCGTTTTATGGTATTGAATGAATGGATAAATGTTTATTCCAGCAAAATACAGGAAATGGGCCTCAAGTGAAAAGCGACAATGGAAGCTTGAGAAGTGCACAAGGCCCAGTAGAGCAAAAAGAGAGACAGAGCAGCAGAAACGTGTGCACATTCAAAGGCAAAACATATACGCATACAAAAAGAAACAGGAAAGACAAAGCAGAAGAAACGTGCACATTCAAAGGCAAACACCTACGCCATCTGCAAAGTGACAAAATCAAAAAGGTGAACATTTATGCTAGTGAAAACAATCAAAATCAGAAAACAGTGAAAACAGAAAAGAAGGAACGGCCATTCAACGGCATGGAAGGAATGCAACTTCATTGGTCACGTATCAACAGTGGAATTTGCCAAGGTTACATTTGCATATTCTTAGCCATTATGAGATGTGCAAGGCTAATTTAATCGCATTGATATAAGTCAGCTGTTGAGTCTGTTGAACCAGATTGTTGAATCATCTTGTCTATTCCATCTCGTTGATTTGCTGTTTTGCTGTTTTGCATTATGTTGCCATAGTTTTCAATGTCAATACATAGTATCATGACTGTTGACACAATTTGACAAGGTGAAAGCGCTGTTATTGTGCCCAGGCCTTAGTTTATCCTCACTAGAAGTGCGCTGTTTATTTTTGCCATGGTTCAGTGCCAAGTTGCCCAATCTTCACTCCTAAACAGAGTAGGTGCGGTTGATCAAGACCTTGCTAACATTCACAACCCTTTTAAAGTGTACTTATAGTGATAACTTTACTGACATCAAAAACTACCCACATAATGGTAAACATGGCAAGAGTACACTTCTGGTGGTGTTTCGCATTTTTTTTACATCCGTTTGTTTTTCGCCCTGTGCACACGAAGTGAAACGCTCACAAGGAAGTACTTAGCAGCATCTCAATTTTGTATTCATTTCGTGTTTTGACAAAATGTCTGCAATAAGGATAGTCAAGTGCGAATCTTCGGTAAGACATTCATTTTTATGTATACAGAAATCTTAGTGGACCTCTTTTTTGTGTAATTTTCAGGAATACACTTCTGGCAAAGCAGCAAGTGTTGCTTGCCCACCAGTCTGTGTTCAAGTCAAGTGTATTGTGGCCATGAGTGTCGGCAGGATTTTGTCTTGGGGGTGCAAGGCGGCGTAACGTGTCGGCCTGGTGAGCAGGAGAGCATTGGTGTAGCTTGGGTGGGGTCAAGTGCTGGTGTGTCTTGATGGCAGCAGGTGCCCTTTGTGCAAACCCCTACCGACACCCATGATTGTGGGAACACCCTGATGTGCCTCACTTTACACTATGTCGAACAGCTCGTACATCTTACCACATTTAGGCCAACACTGGTATTGATGCAGAGTGTTATGCGTAATACTGCGTGCAACCTTTCTGATATCGTGTGCATTTGAAAATTTCGCATTGTTTAAAAAGACGCTGAGTGGACCCAGTGTTATTCAGCAAACATAAGTCTTAACAGGGGCAGTTGGGCGAGTTGGTGTATATTCATAGTTAAAGAGGGTGGTGCAAAAAAAAATCACAGCACAGAGAAATGAAGGGGACAGGATGACGTGCTACTAGCAACTGAAGTTTAATCGGAACCACAGAAAGATGTAAACACACAGTACGAAAAAATTACAAAACTAAACAATCACACATCCATAGAGGAATGAAGGGGGCAGACAGGACAGTACGCTACTAGTAACTGAAGTGTAATCAAAACCACAGAAAGATATAAACACGCATGACTAAAAAAGCGAAGCACATGTTCAACTTCAGTTGTTAGTAGTGTGTCATTCCGTCCCCTTCGTTGCTATGTGTTCTGATTTTGTTTTCATGTTTTCCTTACCTATGAACTGAACTGCTGACTGTTTCACAGTCTCTATATATGTGTAGTCAATTTTTATTCATCCTCATGGCATATCAAGTCCCAGGATCCAGTGTGCAAAGCGACCAGTCACTATTTACAGGAATTTTTGTATTTAGTGCCTGTGATTGCCTAATTGCAAGTTGACGTTGCAGCCATGGTGCTTGGATTATTTTCAATGTGGTAATTATGCGTAAGCCATCAAGTGAGGAATTAAGGATGAACTTTTGAGTTACAGATGGCACTAGCTGGCATAAAAACATAGAAGCATGGCTGTACTTGTTATGCATATTAGAAGTATTGGTACATTGCAGTCATGTGATTATGCCGACAAGTTCCCAAGCACACTTCCAGAAATTTACGATGGCTTCCAGGTATCTGTGAGTAAATATGTACAGCAACATATGAAGGCAACCTTGTAATTTTGTGGGCATTGCTGAATGCTTTTATGCACCTTGGTAAGTGGACCTACAGTCAACACCACAGGTCTATTTTGGGCTTTTTTGTAGGAAACTCAACTCCAAAATCATCTGCGACATGTTTTGATGCCATAGGGCAAACTAATGCAATAAAAAACTGTACAACTGCCAGTCTACACGGTTTCATATTTCCCAAAAGTGATGCTAGCCTTATTGTACTAATTAGTTGCCTTCGTGTGTAGGCTGACACCAAGTTCCTTGGGTAGCTTATTTTTTGGATTATACTTACATACTGGCACGGTGAAGTGCACACGTTAGTGCGCATCATGATGAGATTTTACACCCTACTTTCGTATTGCTTTACTGCTGTGAATTATGTATAGTGCTTAGGCTGTACTGTATATGTTGTTCCATGTGTTCAGTTTTGGGAGTAGGTTCTGTGCACGACGATGGAAATATATACCTATATCCTTACATTAACACGAGAACTGCTGCTGTTTTGATTCCAATAAAATGTTGCAACCACTGGTTCTTGTATCAATTGAAGTATGACTACTTGTCGTGCATGCAAATTGAAGAAATGAATTTGTGCTTGCAAAACATATTGCTGAAACACTGCCTGCTCAATGTAACTGCTTGTGTTTTATTACCAAACACATTGAGCAGATGATTCACAGATTATGACACATTGTAGAAGATAGGCAACAGAAAGACAGAAAGTCATCACTGTGTTCTAACGTAGATTGGGTGATCTTTTATCAATAGTAGCATAATTGAAGGTTGCTGCTGTATAAATAAAGTTTAACGTAGTGTGCAGGTGGACGAGGGAGTGCATATATGATAGTTTTTCCAGTTTTCTGCATATTTGCTACAGTCCTCGTGTTTCTGTGTTACGATTGTGAAATTCTGAATTGCAAACAAGCCAACCTCTCTGCTGCTGTGGTGAAGTCATTCAACAGAACCATATTTTCTCAAGAACAGCTGTTCCATTGAGGAAGAGGGTAATGCTTTTTTTTAATGGGCACTGCATCATCTGTCTGAGGGGAGGGCCAAGTACACATGGACGTTCACAAGAGAGAAGTGCAAGTACATTAACTTTTTTGTTTTGTGGGAGACCTGTCACTGGTAAACTGGGGAGGTTGACCTTGGGGCACGCGTTAGGCATTCGCTTTAACGCGGTGGCGTGATGCTTACCAATAAAAGCTAATTAGTAAGGAATGTAGGTAGTATCCGAGTATGAAAGCAAACAAATACTGAATATGTGTTATAGAGAATCACTGAATGCCGTGCTAAAGCGTGCATTGCGAATAAGCGCTAATTGCGGAAATAGATAAGCGTTCAGCTGCTCAGAAGGCGCTGCTCGCGGCTGTACGCGTGCATTCAACGCACTTTATGTAGGCGCGTTACAATGTCCTTGTAACTCTGGAATTTTCTGCGTGTGTAATTTTCATATGCGAACGCAGGCGGTCCGCGCTAAAGGGTGCATTGCGAATAAGCGCCAATTGCGGAAACAGCTTTTTGTTCAGCTGCTCAGAGCGCGCTGCTGCCCCTGCGTGCAGCTGGCGGCAGTACGCGCGCATCAAATGCACTTAATGTAGGCGCGTTACAATGTTCTTCTTAGTCGGGCCTCTGCGTGTGTAACTTTCATATGAGAACGCAGGCGGTCTTCGAACCGCTCATAACACGCTGCCGCATCTGGACGCGCGCAGTTCGCGGCTGCAGAAATAACGAAAATTGCTCCACAGCATACGCTCATGGAATGCACATACGTTCGCTCATCTGAAGATACCTTTGTCACGCTGGTATTCACGAATTTAGCGCGAGCGAAGAGGGCACACGTTTATAATTTTTCTAGCGGCACGACACGGTGAACCGGAGAATTCGGAGCCGAGGGTGTTTACGTCGATCGGCTCGGCCTGCATGACGCCCCACAAATTATGTATTGACCTTCCGCAAGAGCAAACACACGCCGATGGTACAAGAACAGAAGTTCGAAGTTGTGCCGACGGGTTACCAGCCGCTTTGTACATACATTGGTACATATATAAGCCCACGAAAAAAGCATGCTTGCAAGTGGTGGCGCTGTGGTGTAATGGTTATAGTGCTTGCTTTGAGTGCGTGTGGTCGCGAGTTCGATTCCTGTGTCGTGCGTACTTGTATGCAAATGTCATGATTGTGCATATATACCTTGATGTCCATTTTCTATTATGTGCTAGTGATGAATAGTAGCGGAAATTGGCCGGTAAACGTTATATACTGGCTAAAATATACTTTTTTTTTTTCATTTCGCGACCGCTCTAGGGCCTCGTATAAAAGGAGGCTTTAACAGCTCTGAAAAGAAGCAGAAAAACTCTCAATGCGCTCTGTTCAAGCCCCCAAAATGGCTTACATAAAAACACCAACTTTACCTCCAAAAGGAGGCTTTAAAAGCTCTCAAAAGAACCAGAAAAACTTCCAATGCGCTCCGTTCAAGCCCTCAAAATGAGTTCAATAAAAACACAAATTTACCTCCTTAGTTCCGTCTAATCACTCCTTTACAGGATGTAAATAAAACCTCCTTTTGAACCTCCTTTTGAAGGGGGTTTTGCGTAGTACCTTTTAGATGCACGTTATGCGTCGAGCCCGAAACTCCCTAAAGGGCTCAAACCCGTTTGCAGTGTATGTATAGTACGCAGGAAGAACGGGAGTCCTCTCAACGAAATGTCACCACCGAAACTTCAATACTGGATTTTCGGTGGCGCGAGCCCTCTCGGATGGAGAGATTCGCATACAAAATTCCCGGGT
>NC_051177.1:21984816-22071146 GCF_013339695.2 Rhipicephalus sanguineus | reverse complement strand
GAGCCCGTTATACAAATGACACACGCAGCCAGTGGCCTCGCATGCAGTCACACAGAGTAAATATGGTTTTCGTTTATTGCGTCGGTAAGAAGCTTAGTGATGCAAGAGGTGGTGGTGGTGAAAAACTTTATTTTCGAGAACGCCAAAAAGGTAAAAAAATTAAAAAGCAGCGTTGTGGGTAGCCTTCAGGCTGCCGGTTGTGGCGTCCAGGCACTCGGCGACCGAGCACGGAGCGAGAAGCGCTTTCAGCAAAGCAAGGCTGCTCTGTGGTTTATCTACACCACGGTGGTCTAGTGGTTATGGTGCTTGACTACTGGCCCGAAGGTCGGGGGATCGAATCCCAACCGCGGCAGCCGCATTTCGATGGAGGCAAAATGTGAGAGGTCCGTGTGCTTAGATTTAGGTGCACGCTAAAGAACTCCAGGCGGTCGAAAACTTCCACAGCCCTCTACTACGGCGTCTCTTATAATAATATAGTGGTTGTGGGACGTAAAACCTCAGCGATTATTACTATATATTACTGGTCTGTACGGTCTGTAGTAGATTATTAGCAAAACAAATTTGGACCTATGGCCATCACAAAGTTTTCAAAACATCGCTGCGCCCGCATTTGTACAATTATTGGTGGAATCAAGAATATCACAAGAAACTAAACTGAATAAAAATGATCGCGTACATTGCTGATTATTAACAGTTACATGTTTCTGGGGATATTGTGTCTATGCAGCATTTGTTTCTGCTAAAATGACAGTTGTCATTAGATAGTGGCAATTAGGAGATAATTTGCAACTGTCTGTCGTCTGCTGCTTCTTGGCGAACACTCCTGTTACGCGATGACATTTCTGTTGTGTGAAAATTCATAGCACAGTACTGTGTCTGAGTATGTGAATGTCCATCCATGTGTTTATTTCTCTGCTTTTGTGATTGTCGAAAATTTTACGATGGCAACGTATCATGTAAGAGAAGCAGAGTAGCCGGCACAACACATGTGCACCAACCTCTCCTTAAGCAGGGTTCACTTGCTGCCAGCAGTTTGTGGAGAACAAGATTTAAACCAGGAATGAAAAAAAAAAGAAAGCCTTAAAAATGAGATGGTGTAAAAAGAAAGGAAAAAGATTAAACAAAAGCCGAATGCACAGAGCTTGACCACAAAAGCGTCTGGTTGGCCACACTGGGAGCGCATGCGTGTGGCCTGCGTAACAAAAAAAAGGAAAAAAAATGCTGGCGTAAAAAAAAACAGTCGCGCAGTCGAATATTTAGAAGTTTGGACTTAAGCAAACGCCCAACGTTCCTTGTTTCTAGGCACGCTGTTGACACAAACCAAATGTTACATTGAGGCATCCTCTAAAACATAGAGCGCAGTCTCATGAAATATTTATTTTGTACTCGATAAATAGCTGTAAAAATGATGCGGGCCAGAAGAAAAGCAGTTAAGATTATGGTTTGTATACTTTGAACTCGGGCTGCGTTCCCCTTGAACATCCGCAGAATTCGACTGCGCGAAGTAGGCGCTACCATGAGGAAAACAGAGCAATCTGTTGCGGCTAGCTTTTGTAACGGATAGTCGTTACTTCTGCGAGACAGAATGGGGCCTTTGAGAACAGTAGAAGGTTGACGGCTCTCGTATGTGCCTTGCAGGCATTGCCACAAGCCTACCTCCCATGCCCGTGCTCACCTGGGAACTGTTCTTCGAGGTGTTCCCAAAGGCACTATGCGAGCTGAGCCCAATAGAATTAGCCGAATTGTTTGGGAGATTCGCAGTACTCCGTACGTTCACTTTATTGTGTGTTGGAGTTGCGCAAGCAGGCGAGCCTAGTGAGAATGAGAAGCGTGACGACAGCTGGTTTGGCTGCAGCGCTTGCAAAACTTTTTAGGCCAATTCCTTCTAGAATGGCACATTTGGGGCCTACGCTAAGATAAGTAAAATGAAAACGTGCCCCCAGACTATTTTGCTAATAGCCATCTTGCCACCAGGCTTTTGAGTACGTGTTGGAGTGTTCTCTGGGCTTTTATTTTCTACGTTTTGCTTCAGTTGTGCTTACAGATTTGGTGTTTTTTATTATTGCAGATTTTTCATATTCATACGGCTGTTCGTAACTTGATAGAATTGTTGGCTGATTAACTCGGTGGAAGACGAACAATGTAATATTGCACCGTGGCGTTGAACTCGTGGCTACATAAAAAAAAGAAACACGTGTCTAAGGAGGGCTGTGCGTGGCTCTGGCTACTCCTCCACTCTCTATACGGCCCACGGCGAAGCTGTAGGTTTGTGATCATTATTCCCGGATATAAGCGCCAAGTTTTTTTCTTTGACTACAATGCGTTTAAACAGGCTTTCAATGTAGCTACATGTGTTTCGCACTTCTATGTGCATACGTCTGTCATAATCGCTATTTGTTTCTTGAAAGCATCGATTCGCCTTCGTGTTCGTCGCATCAGGTCTTCCATGTTTCAGCCTGACTTCGTGTCTGCGCATGCACACAGCCCGTGAACGGTGTACAGGGTATAAACATGTACGTTACATAAGATGAACGTCGTGACTCTGTTGCGCTCAAACATAAACAATGGATGACAACGCCCTTGTCTAAGATGAAAGTTAAAACACTTGTGCACGTCGTATTTAGAGGATTTGATTATTCCTTTTGTGATCTTCCTCTGGTTAACCTCCCTGCCTTTCCTCGTCTCTTTCCCTCTCTCTTCAAATATATTCCAAAATGTGTGTTGTATATCGGCAATATATTTACTTTGATTAGAATAAAAAAATAATGTGGACATCCTACAATCAACATCTCCCGACTTGAGGTTTTGCATGGTGTTTCTGACACCCTTGGCTGTCTTTCTATAAAATGAATTATTTGAAAAAAAATTTGGATATTGTGCGGTATTGATGCCGTATACAGCAGCTCGACGGTGTATCCGCTTCGCCACGATCTCTAATCTAACTGCTATTGCAATGAAAGTTAAATAATGAAACTACAGGAGGCGTAGAGAAGCATCCATGACACAGGAAATCTCGAGGAACGAAGAACCATTCAAATTTACTCGAGAAATTCACTTGGAGCCGATCTGGTGCAGAGGGAGACGCGTCAAGTGTACCAGGCCTGGCATTTTACTTGTTGGCGTACCTTTTAAACACGCTCCTCTCACTTAGCTGGGCTTCTACACCGCGTTCGGAATCCTAGAATGTCCTAAGGAAACACACGGTCAATAATCTCGTGCAGCGAAGACGTACCGCTGTTTACGCCAAAGCAAAGAAAAAAACACTGTGTAAGCACACGTGCCGTACGTGGAAGCTCAGAGTATACCTTACAGAGCAAGAGGGGCACCTTGGTTGCTTTGCATACATATTGGAGCTCGCGAAGCGAGACAACCCTAGGGGAGGCTTTTGAGTTAACGCGAAAATACTCGGCCTGCTAAGACGCTTGGCGTACGCCGATGTCTGTCGCGTGCGAGGACGTTAGGCGAAGTGAACAAGTTGCTGTTGAACGCCTCTCCGGAGGAAAACGCGCACTTTAGTGTTTTATTTTCTTGCAGTGTAAACGCCATTAACAACCAGTCCGCGGGTGTACTATTTTATTTTTGTTATCGTAACTTCTGCGGCTCAATATTGCTTCAAACATTGCTGAACAATGATATCGGTCCCTTTGAGCTGAGCCACTCCGTAATTCAATCTTGGTATATTTGTTTAGGTTGTATTTTTTCAAATAGTAGTGTGTGGTAATAATTAAAAGCTTGTACTTTGTCCGTCATTAAATATCCGGCTGTTTATGTGCCCTCGTCGCTCCTTCAAAAAGATCAATCATAAGCGCTTTACTTCGGCAGCGTGCTTGGCTGGAGGAGGCATAAAAATGATGCTGGATCACTCGGGAAAGGCGCTTCTAGAATGCGTGGCAGCTCACTGTGGGTGGCGGTGTTAGCTTGTATGTGAGCAGAAATTGTGTCCCGTAGTATCCACTGCATCCTTATCTGGCCTTGCTGACCCCTATTTTCACGCCAATTGCAGGGTAGCAAACCTGTTACAAGCACCAGGTTAGCCTTTCTTTTTCATCTCTGTAAGAAAAATAGACTTTTCTTTTGTTATTGTACTCTCGTCACGCATGCTGCAATGAACGCATGCTGTAAAAAATAAATAAATAAATAAATAAATAAAACATACCAATAAAACATACCAAAATAACATACCATCGTTTAAGGCAATATCATCCCTTGACAGTCGATAATTTATTATCATCTCCTGACTGTCATAAATCAGAGAATTTATGTGCAAACAGATAGAAAAAAAAGAAGCATAAAACAAAATGAAGAGATCCCTCCATCTTCTCGTAGACTGGCTCGTGAATCCATCCGTGCCTCGTAATATACGCAAAAGAGCAGTATCGTCTCCACATTTAGGTCGCGCCTCTAGCTGTCCTCGTTAGCTTTTGCTTTTCTATGCCTGACTTGCTTTTTTCCCCGCTTCATTTCTAAAATAATAAACGAAATCCGAGATAAAAATCAGTGTAGGGTGTAATCATCGTTTCCGTCAGGTGCAGCTTTCAATTCTCTCGGCGCGTAGGCTTATCAACGTCGAAAGAAACCCGCCAGGGCCTCGTCATGAGAAAGATAAGCGAATCACGTGGCAACGGAAGGAGAGGAGACGGTAGCCGTGCAGCGTGTTGAAGACGTGTGCCGCGAGAAGCGCAGTGCACCAACAGAAGTCTGGAGTAGAGACACAAACTTAGTAACACCGGCTCCGTTGCAACATTGCTTCGGGCGATAACGCCGAGCGGAAGCGCGGATGCGAAAACAGAGGCGGTGGGCGTAGTCGGAAAGCGGAAGTACCAGCCACGAAAAAAAAAGAAATAAGCGCCGGCACGTTGATGGATGAAGCGCGAGCAAGAAACTCCAGGTAGCTTGGTACGGGAGTGTCTTCCTCGGCCGCCTTTACTAGATTACTACGCCAAGAAGGTACAACCTAGGGACCAGGTCACCGTGCTTCTGTAGTGGTCTGAGTGGTTGGTTAGTGTGACACACAAGAACTACTGTGGAGGAAGTGGCACTGAGAAAGAAGACAAAAGGGCGCCTTTCCGCGTCATGTTCTTAATGAACGGTGACATTTCTCGAGAGGCTGCTCTCCGAATGGCTCGCTTTGTTGGACAAGTCTTCGTATGAGAGTTTTGTTGTTGAAGTTGTGCTCGTTGTCGCAAGTGTGTCCTGTTCGATTGTTGACCCTTGTTTGATAGAATGTGCCATTGATAAGGAACCCGCAACCTCCGCAACCTCTGTCACGTATACATATAAATATCGCGAGAAAATGACGTAGGACGAGACAGAGAAACAGATAGGACGAGTGCTGGTCCTGACTGTTTTTATTTTTTTGCTTATCCTTCGTCCTTTTCGCCCTCTAGTTAGATACGCCTCTAGTCAGTAATTCGCACGAACTAGCCCAACTCTCATATCTAATTATATTACGTATGAACGTAGTTTGTGGGATGCCTCAAGCACTCGCGCTGAGAAATCTGTCCAAGCGGTGCTGGTGATTATATGTCTGCGTGTTACACATCTCGCGATATAATTCTGCAGCGTACAAGCAGGTCCTTATACACCAGCGAAGAATATCTGTCCCCGAAAATCTCTTAAATAATTAACGTTATACAGGAAAAAAGAAGTTACTGACTCAGTGAAAGCAACGACGTGGGAAGTGGAGCAGGTGTGATGTGCACAGAGGTTTGTGGAAGGAAGGTCAGTGGTGGGATTACGGAGTGCACTACACCACAGTGCTTTTCATGCGGAGGCAGTTTAACGTAGTAAAACTACGCTGATTGATATAATCGCTGAATAATAACACGAAATGGCACTGTGACATTACTGTACGCAGTTTCCTTTCTCAGTCATTAAGATTGAACAGTTCACAGCTACATTGTTCGTTGACAACCGCGCAGAATATCCGCCCTGAAACGTTTCCTTTTCGCGAAAACCTGCCATTTACTTTGTCGGAGATGTGGGAAAGAGTGGCACAAATGTAGCACACTTCAAACCAATTAGCAGTACTCCGTGCACTTCACTGACCTTACCACCAAAAACTGTATATTAAGCAACGGCCACTTTGAGTGAGAAGACACTTTTGTGGGAGTATTTCTCGACAGCGGAATTAGGTCGCGTTGCAGGCACTCGTGAGAACGATTGAAAAGAGTGGTCTGGACTAAGGGAAAGAAAAGCAAGGCGGGCAACAAAGTCGAGCAGTGGTAAAGGAGCTAGCTCTTGGAAGAGCACGTTCATTTGGGGCCAAATTGCGAGCGATGCCGAGGAAGGCGAGGCAAAAGCGTGCGCTCGAGTCAGCACAAATTTCGCTCTCCTCGGGAAAGATGCTGAACGAGGTAATAAGGGCGCGCATACGGACTTTACCGTGACATGGCCGGGATTAGGTAATCCGCTCTTCAGGTAGAGACCGGCGCGAAATTGGAGGAAGCTTTCTGAAAAAAAGAACGCAAAGTGAGGAGAGACCGCGTCAGGTGGTAGGGCGGGATAGTTGCAGGAATTCACACGAGAGCTTTGCGGGAATGAATAGCAATGAGAAGGAGGTCTCGCGGGCTTAGAAGCGGTGCCCTTCGCGAAGTGCCGCGTGTGAGGAACGCACTCGTTGATTTGCGGTTTGTGCAAGAGCTTCCGGGGCGAGGCGCCAGTGGGGATTTAGAGATTAGAACGAGGATTACATGGGGCACAGGACAGTGGACTTGACGGCGATAGAACGCGCACAAAATACTTTGGATAGAAGGCGAAGCCTTAGTGTAGTCTTGATTTACGTACGACATGTGCGTAGAAGCCAGCATACACACGATGTGTAAACTTTGCAGTCTGGTAAGCGTTCCTTGTTGACGAGATGTTACAGTTACGTTAGCGAAACTTTTCTTTCTTGTCACTTAGTCATTTGCACTGGCCGGTCTGGAAGTATATACGCTCAGACTAACGGATGTAATTCTGTTCAGTGTAGTAACCCGCATGCAGGAGTTGGTTTTACACTACGTAGTTAGATTGAAGATCAGATTGCTATGGTAAACTTCGTCAATGTGCCTTTGCTTGCTGCTACATACTCGGCGAGGCACACGCTAGATTAAAAAATGGTTTTCATAAATTCTAGTAACATGTTAAGGATGAATATATGTAAAAACGTTAGCGCAGCTTGCACCAAGTCGCGCAAGGCTGGGTCACAGCAGAGCTGGTGGACACCTAGCTGGTCTTGGCTTGGCTTGGCTTTTACCCTCTCACCTGTCTTTTTGACACCCCTTGCTTTGCTATAGTATACATGGCCATACTTGCTCTCTTTGTTATCCTTTTTTTTAGTTTGTGTGTTTCTATCTCTTTCTCTCCATGCCTGTAGGCAAAACTCCACCATAACAGCTCTGCTGCAAAACGCCTATAGCGAGTATGCGTCCCAGAACTTGGGCAAAACCCACTACTCGCCCCAGTGGACCACTAAAAATGAGCGAGAGAACACACGGGCGGCAAGTACCGATTAGGGGCCGCACGTTGCAGCTTCTCTAGTTAAACGATCTGTGCAGAGTGCTTGTGCGGTGATTGAGGGCGTGCCTGTTCATGATGAATCTACGACACATGGCATACCTCGACCATAACAGCTCTGCTGTAAAAGAAAAAAAAAAAGAAAGAGAGTACGTGAATGTTTTATTCCCGTATTCGTAAAGCTTCAGAAAATGAAGTTCTGTTAGGTTAGTTTGTGTCGTACAACGATTTATTATCAGGCCGCGGCGTCCTCAACAGTCGAGCTAGCACCGGTAGAACACGAACGCTGATCGCGCGCACAGCAGCAAACGCAGGAACTCTTCTTCTTCCTCTTCCTCACTACTTTTGGGATGAGCTGCATGTACCTGGGTTGGGGAAGAGATATCAAGTGAACAGTGGACGCGAGTATGGCTGACCGGTAAGAATCAAAGAGGCAAACAAGAACGAGATTTGAAAAAAAAATCTGCGTAAACTAGGTTAGACGCTCGAAGAAGATGAGTTAACACACGTGTGTACAGAATCGAGCCCGAAAGAGCATACAGAAAAACATAGTAGCGGTATCAGTTAGGAAAAGCGATGTGATATGGTTCTTCTGACATAGGTTTATGACATAATTTACAAGGAATCCATGATTGTAAAATGCAGAAAAAGCGAACGCGTGCGCAGTATACAACAGAGTAATAGCGATGGCTGCATACAACATTAAGCAGGACTTAAACGCACAGACAACTGCACGCATGTATCGCTCTTTTTTGTTCATTTCTCAATTTTATCCGAAACCGCCATAACTATATCCGCAATGTAGTCATAACTTTTGCCCAGCATGACACGTTGTTGGTAAAGCGCTATTTCTCTTGCTAATTAGGCATACGGATGATCTCTTGTGTCGAATACATTGAGAGTGCCTCTGTGCTAATAATAATTTAGTAATAAACTTCAGCTCATGCAAATAGGGGGAAATAAAAAAATAAGAAAATTAAGGACTTCTTTTTGTAACTTTGCTCTAATGGTATAAACATTGTGCTGGGATCGCTTCTGAAATCTGAGGAAGAATATTATATGTTGACGAGTGATGACATTCAACTAACATCAATCAATATCAACCTTGTCCTTACAGCGTTTTTGTCACATTTTTATTTATAATTAACATATTGAAATGCCTGAACGGAAGAACCCCCTTCTAAAGTCTTGCTTCTTTGGCCGGCGTTACTGTATGGGACGCCCGTTTGTCTTTTATCACCGGATTATTTGTTTCATGTCACTGCACTTCGTATTGTACACATTAAGTCTGTCTTATTATGGATGACCCCTACTCTCTTCATTTGCCAGGATATCGTCAGCATAATCGTCTACGACATTTAAGCACGGTCATATCGAGATGCATAGGCAACTTAATTTGCGACTGGGTTTTCAAATCTCAAATAAATGCCATTTCTCATGTACTGAATTCCCTTGCTTGACAAGACGAAAGAAATGTCGAGACGAGAAGACGGGTTTAACCAATCCGTGCGATAAGGGACACTTATTTGCGCTTTACAATCTAGAATGTGCGCCACTGTCCTAACATAGTCAGGGAGGCTTCACGCGTGGGATGAAGTAATTAAACTAGGCCGCTCTTCAGTATCGCGAGTGTCTGGGAAGCATAATCAAGCTTTTGCAGTTACTGCGCAGTTGATCGATTCGTTGATAATGACTTCACCCTTTTCGAAGCCGAAACGCGCGACTTTATTGGCACCAACTCTGACACATATAGAGCCGTGTTTTATATATCTTTTCTCTACATGGCTTACTTCCTAATCGCAGTTTCATAATGCAGTTTTCATAATGCTTCATAATGCAGTTTTATTTTCTTTTTTTTGTGTGTGGTTCACGGAACTAAACGTATAGAAGAATTGACGATGTTTTCTGCACTACCATGCATTGTTCGAAGAATAGCACTGCGATGCCTTGCCGTTTAGGCTTGGGTATTGGTCACGTCCAAAAGCTTGGCGGTCGTAATACACTAGCAATCGGCCATTTCGAGAATAACTGGTCGCTTGCCATGTGTTTTTTTATCTGTGCACTGCCTGAATCATTGCTCTTCTTTACCGCCGTATAACCGTGTCTTTCAAACCTCCAGACGTCTGCCTGAAGGAGGAGGAGGAGGAAGGAAAGGTTGGAAGGGCAAACAGACGCGCGTCCGGTTTGCTATCCTACGCTGGCGGAAAGGGATTTAGGTAATGAAAAGAAAGGGAGATAGAATGAGGGGATCATACAAGAGATTCGCCTGAGCTTAAACAACACTACTACGTTCCATAGTACTGGATGTAGGATCTCAGGCATATCACGTTCCATTGTAGATAGTCGAGTCACGATGCCTACTGAACACTTGCTAGTACTGGACATAGAACATCCAGTACCTGTTGTACGGACTGAGAGTACGGTGATTTCAGCTTGCCTGCGACGACGTGAAGTGTGCCTAAATGTGACTGAAGCATTATGATGATCGGTTTGTCTTCCTCTGACAACTTCTGTCTGGAACACGCCATGAGGTGTCAGTATACTACCACTTCTATTCAGCATTTTCCATCGCGAGAAGAAGAAAAAAAAGCTTAAAGGGTCCCTAAACCACTCCGAGTACAAAGAAGAGTACTTTTTTATGGCCTTCACTACCTACTCGCGCTCTCTCCTCCTCGCCACTTAGTTCTTCATAACACGCGTGGACAATGTCAGTACTTAGTGTTGAGCCTATCAGGAGTTTGCCCTTTTCGTCTACGGGTTGTTATCTCCGCTTGCGCAGTCAAAAACGCAAAAAAAAAAAACGAAGTAAAATCAATTGATCGCGCACGATAGCCATGCGAGACAAAGCAGGTGCGATTGCATGGGAAAGCAGGGTAGGAGCCAATTCCCAACTGATATTCCTCTTATATGGGCCATTCGAGAGCTTATTTCCTCATGACGTCACGTGAACAGACTGCTGGCGTCAGGAATTGTGCCGAAAAGACGGGAAACGCCAGGAGAGAATAACGCGATCGTTGTTTGTATTTTCAGAGGTTGTTTAGGGGCCCTTTAAAGATGGAGCAGAGAAGAAGAAAACACAGGACAGTAATAACGCTGGTATTAACTGAATGGACACTGATGAGTGCGAGGCAAGAAGTTCAAAGCACATGCGTAGACAAGGGTGCCTTAACTTTTTACAAATCATTAGATACGCGTAGTGCGGAGGCGTTTGTCAAGGAATTCTATTTATTTTCTGTCTAAACCGGCTACTTACGAGTCTATCATACAGTAGATATGCAGAAGGTTTCACGAATTAATCTCCTTTTCTGCCTTATAGTTACCAACGACACGTGTGATGTCGAACACGGAGGAACACTGTAGGGGTAAGCACGATGACTTGAAGATTCTGTAGCTTTTAAAAAAGAAGAAAAGAAAGAAAAAAAAAACTTCCTAAGGCATTCTTTTGTACGCATGCGCTCTGAACTTTTTCCCTCGCACTTTCCAAAGCGTCCATTCAGTTGAAGACCTGCGTTTTTACTGTCCCGTCTTTACTTCTTCTCTACTCGTCTCTAAAGTTCTTTCTTCTCGCGCTAAAAAAATGCCGTATTCGCTATCGTGCATATATGCTTGAACAGCCGAGGTCCATCTGTCTCGAGGTAAGGTGTGGTGGTATGCTTTAAAGAACCCTTGGCAGCCCTGTCCAGAAGAAAGTTCGCGAACAATAGTATCCGCGTGGCGGTGACGCAGTGAAGGGGCCCTTCGTCTTAGAACAAGATAGGCCTGCCACCTTTCATGTTGATTTTTCGTCATCAACCATGACAAAATGTTCAAAGTCTAATCCTTCGGGCACAACGTCAGGAACGCGAGCATGTTCCTCCCAAAGAGCGGCAAGCTCGCCATCATCTTCAGCTAGCTGCTCTCTCTCTCTCTCTCTCTCTCTCTCTATATATATATATATATATATATATATATATATATATATATATATATATATATATATATATATATATATATATATATATATATATATATATATATATATGATATGCAAGACAGGCAGGTAAACTACGGCCTATTGTTGGGGCCTCCGTTGTGCGACTATAACGAGGCTGTTTGAGATGATGATGAACAATGTTGAGTTTGTGCAACATGGTTTGTCCACCTTTTTTTAGATGCGAAGTATCTTAAGGCGGAGCTCAATCCGGTGGTGGTGGTGGTGGTGGTGGTGTGCGGCGTGACCACCCTTACTGCGCATGCGCATACCCTCTCCACACACCTCTCCACTCCCCCTCACCAGTCCCCATGTCCTCTACCCCTCCCCACTTTCCCTCTCAACTTTCCCTCTCCCCTTCCCCTCTCCACCTTCCCTCTCCACTTCCCCTCTCCCCTCGCCCTTTCCACTCTTCCTCTGAAACGCGGGCTAGACATGCCGAAATTCTCTCCTGCGCAACGCCGCGATGAGCTCGAGCGCATGCGCGTCCCCTCCCCTTCTCCCTCCTCTCCTACGCTGCCCCCCTTTCGCCAATGCCACCTAGAAAATGCTTTCGCCCGCCTGTCAACCGCGTTCCCCGCTCGCCCTGTGAGAATTAACGGCCACGCTAGATGGAAGATACGACGCGCGTAGCGTCCTTCTTCGCGTTCCACGACGCGAGGTCCGTAGCATGCCCAACGATCGCAAACGGAACGAGATCGTGCAAGTGCTCCTAGTGTGCCTCGATGTGTGCGCGCAACAAAACGCGCATCAAGGCACCCTAAGTGCTCCGGCTTCGCATCGCCTCATGGTGCCCTTTAGCGGGAGATGGTGTAATTTTTTTATTTTAACACTGGCTGCAAGAAAAAAGCTTTCAGAAGAAAGCTCGCGTGCCATAAAAAACAAAAAACTGCCGTGAAACGTTTGTTCGAAGTTCCGTGACAAATACTAAAACTCGTGCCGCCATTTTGTTTAAGAACTGTGACCCACGGCAAGGAAACGTGCGCGACATCGTAAGCTCGGGAAGAATTATTGGCTTTGAGTTTTTTCAAAAAGGCTGCAGTGTGACGTCAAAATTCGAGAAAAAGAAATCCAAACAAGAAAACTACGAACACCTCACAGTCGGCTGACGTCGTTATTTTGGCAGTTTGTCAAAAATAATGTCGCCGCTTCCGTTCTTCTAGCGAATGACCTGCGGGCATTGGGTCGTCCCTGTGGCAGTGCAATAAACGGCTTTTGTCGCACCGCATTTGAAAAGTGTGAAAGCATGGTTCTTCAAATATTTATAATGTAAAACTGTGCACGAATTGTTCGGTTTTCGCAAGTTCTCCGCTTGGTAGAGAGACCGGACGTGATAAGCAAGCATTGTGGGCCGGAGACTTCTGTTGGAATTGTGCTGTTTGCTGGCGAAGGCAAGGCTGCCTTGAAAATTACAGCCACCAAGTCGCATTTAAGGTGGCCCCAGGGCAACCGGAAAACGCGAAAAGAAATGAAGTACATACAGGAAAAGGAGCCAAAGTGGCCGCAAGAAATGTGCTCAGTAATGTTGGGCGCTGAATTGGCCGCTTAAATGGGAGGCTGCGAATTTGATAAGAGGGGTAGACGAGCATCATTGAGTGGAAACGTGCCTCGAAAGCAGCGCTGACGACGCTCGACGTTCGTTGGAGGGTGAATAACAGTGGCATTGTAAACCACCGATAAATTAAAAAAAAAAACATGGCTGATCCCTCCGTCATAGGAATCGGCATAACACGAAAGTGAAACGTGTCTTCACAGAAGTAGTGCTTATTGTGTAGTGATGTATGAGAGCTTGTACAATGTCTATTCGTGTTTGGCAGCTACATCACCGTTTTGACGTGGATGCACCCATGTTGACGGCATGTCTCTATCGCGACGACTAACGCCCATGATCATGATTAAACCGTTGTAGTAGCTGACGTTGTGAACATATATTTGGACACAGCAAATCGTGAATCCCGCGTAAGGATGATATCAACAAGCCCATAATCAACATTGGTACCCGGTATGCACTTCTTCAAAGCGTCGTCAATTAAGGAGAGAAACGGCACGGTGTGCGCTTTCTAGCAATGGGTGACCGACGCCTGCGCTCATGCATACACTACCACACACTGCGCTCCAGCAACACGGGAGGTAGAGGTTCGTAGCCTGAGCCGCAAACACGTGCGTCCCGCTGTGCTCTGTCTCGCAGGCGCTAGTCTCGCTCCACCAAGGCACGACATTCGCTCGTCGAAATCGCGTCCTTCCTGCATTGCGTATTGCAGCAGTTTTGTTAGTTGGTGCTGTCGCAATCGAAGCAGCCGGCGGTGGGGAAATCCCGTTGGTGCATGTGGAAGCTGCACTACTCCGATGAGCCGACGCACGCTAACACGAAGCGAAAGGCAAAGAAAGAACGTAACCAACGTAACTGCGTCAAGGGTGCCTCGGCGACGCCAGCGCGGCCAGTGTACTTCGCTGGTATCGAGACGCTGTAACCATGACCGCCGATATTGCGCGCCCTCTCGGAGTAAGCGCTAGGAAGTGTTGATCGTGAAGCATTACTTCTTTTCACCTCTCACAGACGGCGGCACCGCCCCGCTCCGCGCCGCCTACCTACACCGCCAACAGAGAGCACCGCGCGAAAGAGAATGTGTGAAAGATATCAGGTGCGTTCGCGCCGGGCCCAGCACTGCCGACTTAGCTTAGTCGGTAGGGCGTCGGGCGCTTGCTGTCGCGGCCGAAAGGTCGTGGGTTCGATTCCCAGCGGGGGGTCTCTTTCTTAGTTTTTTTCTTTCTCGCCCGTTGGCGTCCATTTTATCAACGTCATATCCGTGACGGATGTACTCGGTGGACCCCGGCATAAAACACTTTCGTGTTAAAAAAGATGGTTGATCCCTCCGTCATAAGAATCGGAATAACAAGAAAGGAAAGCATGCCCTTACAGAAGTAAGTGAATGTTTACTGTGAATTGATATAAGAGAGTTTGCACAATGTATATTGATGTCTGGCAGCTATAGCACCGTTTAACGTGGATGCACCCACTTTGATGATTGATGGTACATCTCCTTCCAGACGACTAACGTCCGTGTTAAATGATTAAAGAAACCCTTGTAGTAGCTGTAGTAGTTAACGGTGAAAGCGTAATCAGAGAACGAGGTGTGATAGCCAGAAGAGCGTCGCACATTGGACGCAGAACTTGGTGGCCATCCCGCGGCATGTTAAAATGTGATTGAACACCGCGGCCGAACTAGAGGGAAACGCAAAGCGTGTCGTGACGTCCCGGTAGCCCGGACGCGATTTTTCTCGGGGCGAGGCAGGCGAGCGTCGCAGAGCTATTTTTCGTTGGGATTAGCGTGATGCTATGAGCGAGGCCTACTCTTTTACGACGCTTGGGCTAAGATCGCCACCTCGCGGTGTGTTAAGGCATTGACAAAATTGAACTTCTATTGAAAACGCGCCGAATGGGACGGACGTGTAACGCGTTGCAGGTGCTAATGGCGGAGGCCACAGTAATGACGAATTACTTTAGTTTACCGCTCCCAGAGGGCAACTCCACCCCGCCGACCGGGAGAGTGGTAGATAAAAAGTCTGTGACTCGTGGTGCAGTGGATAGCGTGCCGGCATCTGTTGTTTTACGGACCGAGTGGTCGGGGGTTCGATGCCCGTTGACGGAACTTTTTTCTTTGCCATCTGATCGTGTAAATTTTTTCGACGTCATTTCCATGACGGAAATACATCACTAAAGTCTTGGTGGACCCCGGCATAAAACACTTTCGTGTTAAAAAAAAGAAGACGTATTCTCATTTCAAGCGGCAGGAAAGGAGTACTGTTTGAAGCATAAAAAAATTCGCGCCACTTCCACAGCGTGCAGACCTTCGGATTAGCCTGTCTTTGTTGGCGCTCGGCTTGCGTCTGAGTCCTGCGAAGCTGAGGGTTACCTAGCATTATCTGGCATTTCGCCTTCTCTTCTCTCTTCCGTGGATATGCGTCCAACACCCGGCGCTGTCGTTTCGCTGTAGCTTCGAGTGCTCGGACAGACGAATTAGCTCTTCGGCGACGCTGGCGTTCACGGGAAAGCGCGCGCTGCCGTTCCAAGCGTACAGCGGGCTCGGCGTCCGTGGCGGGAAAGGAAACCTTCATTTGTGATGCAGTGGCGCCCTCTCTTGACCTATTTTGGTATTGACTTGACCTGTAGCGCCCTCTTTTGACGTATTTTGGTACTCCGAGCGTGCCGCCAAGCGAATTTCTTTATATAAATAGGTTAATTAATTCCTTAACTGCTAAACTGGGGCACACGTAGAAGCCGTGAAAACGTGAATCTTTATAGCGTGTGAATGGGAACCGTAGGTATCCATAGTTAAAAACAGCGCAAAATAAACACGAGCAAGATGTACACAGGACTAGCGCTGTCCTGTGTGCATCTTGTCCGTGTTTATTTTGAGCTGTTTTTAACTATTTTGAAGCTTTGTGTGCAGAATTGATAATACTAGCAGCCTTTACGAAATACGCCGCCTTCGCTACCAATTACGCTGACATTCTACTTGATAGTTTCTAGCATTAATCGGGACTTCCAAGAATGCGGGACTTGCCGAACACGAAGCGGCCCATGCCTGATGACTTACGGTCAGGGCGCAGGTATCAGATGTGTGAGAAACGGAGGAGACACCCCTTACAGCGCAAGAAAGGCTTTATCCCTTTGTGACATGGCGTCCTCATTTGGAAATGCGGCTTACTCTTGCCATTTCCATGCGCCCTTGACAAACACTGAGCTAATGATAAATTATTTTTTATTTTATTTTTTTATTTTATTTTCACTATGATGTCAATCTAAATGGTGTTTTTACAGGGTGGGTACACTTAGAGCCAAGGGACAAGAAATCACGATACAGAAATTTTACAGTGCAAATGTAGGTACAGTTTATACATAGGTGACTGGACATAGATAAGTAGCTAGTAACATACATGTTAAACATAGAAAATTTGCATAGGCTACATACACAGTTGAGCATCAAAGAAGCGGCAAATTATTTAGAAATTACTCTTACAATGCAATCCAACACCCGTGCATCATTCATTCGTCAGATAGGTGTTGTAATGGACAGCTCGGCAAGTTCAAAACAATTTCGTGCTGGCGTTTGCAACACAGTTGAGGCGTCTAGCGCCTTGCACTCACGCACTGATAACGGAGAAAAGGAACAGTATGAAGTGTTGTTCATGCAAAAAAATTAATCAAGAGTGAGTGGGTGTTTGTGTCGGGTCATCCTTATTGCCGGAAGTCGTTTAATGGGGTTTACGAAGAAATATAGCACGACGGATTGCACAATAATTATGTAATTATTTACATTGTCATTACAATTAATTGCTGCAAAATACAGTGTAATTACAGTGTAAATACAGTGTGCAAATACATTGTAATTTTTTCTAACGCTTGCACTTGCTTTAAATTTGTTCTGCAGAACCTTGTCATCAAGTTATGTATATCTCACGCATTTATATATAGACAGTTCATCATAATGCGTGTCGCAAAGGCTTATTACATCTTACCATGACATTTGCACGCACTGACGGTTAGACCACATAAGTTTTCCGCCGTTCATGCACAAATGCCCACGAAGGTGTGAAGCTCGATCTGTTGTGAGAGCTACATTCTAGCAGCATTCTCTCGCACCTTCTCCTCCACGTCATTCATTTCTGAGAATCAGTTCTGCGGAAACCCGCTAGGTGGAAGAGGGCTTGTGAAAGCGAAAATCGGAATTCACCCGTTTGTAGCACAAAACAACAAGGAAATCCATGCATATTTCTAGGCTTCCTGTTTGACGAAAAATTTGTCCAGCTCCGGGGTTCGAACCCGGGACCAAGCGCAATCTGGTATGAATAACATGAAAGCTTTCTGGACAAAGGAGTGCCTTGTTTTTCAAAAAGTAAATATCAAACTATAAGTGCGAGACCATAGGTTCGAATCGTCAAGCGTGCGCGCTTCTTTCAAAAGCAGCTTAAGAATTGGACCACGCATTAGACCGTACTTATGCAAGTGAAAAGTTGTTACCCGTTTTTAAGCAGTAGCAGGGGGAAGCAGCTTAACGCTCTTCTGCTGACTTTCTTTTCAGAGAGAAGAGAAGGAAAAGCAGAGACCACAAGAAGGTGAGCTCGGCTGCCTTGTTGTGAGCAAAAAACGCTTTCTGGGTTGTCTCCGAAGATGAAAAGTTTGTGGCTTCACAGAACGGGCTTAACGGCAAGAAGAACCGTAGTAAATCTCGGCTGACATTTCCGCAGCTAATGTGAAACACGAGAACAGCAACAAAACAAGATGAAACGAAATGAACATCGCCTTTTGTTTTTTTTTTTCCTGAGGGAAACGGGTAACCTGGAGTGCGAGATGTATAGCAAACTTTTATTGCGATAGCAATTATATGGACAGTCTCGGCTGGATTTTGCCGTCGCCGCCGTCATGCACCGTATATGTATAAGTATGTATATATATATAAAAGGCCCAAAGAAAAATAATTCAGAAAAATGCTCCCGAAGCGCGGAATCGAATCAGGGCCCTCTTGTTCCGCAGCGAGTGGCGCTATCCACTACGCCACGAAACGCAGATCCTCCACGTAGCTAACGGCGAGCGTTATATACACACCCTCTACCGCTGGACGGACTCAGAGACGGCAGGCGATAATAAGCGTTTCTTCATTACCAGCGAAATGGCGCTAGGAGCGCGACGGGCGCATTTAAAAGTCGTCGGCGAGCTCGCTCGCTTCTTCTTATATTTGCACAGGGAGACCCTTGCCTCTCCGCTGTCTGCTCGCGCGGTTTTCTCGTGGTGAGGGGAAGAGTAATGTTTCAAGCTTTCACCGTATGTCCGCGCTCATGTTACGGAGCGTACGAAAGTCACTCGAGCTCAAGGGACGCCGCTAAACGAACAAACAGAAGATGAGCGCAAACTATCAAGTGTCACAGCTCGACACTTGAAGCACGCTAATTTCCTTCGCTGCTTCGGCCGCCTTTGCAACAGGAGCGCTGTTCAAACTGAGAGTATCCATTGGCGAGCCTCACTTCGTATAGCATTAATTTCTTGCTATCGCATTCATTGCTTCGCCCTTGCGGCGAAACTGTAACTTTTTTTTCCAGTATAAGAAACTTGAATCTACTATACAGAATAAGCAGAGTAGTTTTATTCCTCAGTTTTCTTACTTCCGTCTTTTTTATTGCTCGCCTTCCTAAAGAAAACAAAATTCATAAATGGAGCACGACGCACAGGAACCTGTGACAGCCGTGCCTTTAGACACGTCCTCTTTCTGCAAAGCAGAAGCAGTGGCACATCCCGAATGAAATTGAAGTTTCAGACGAACGTGGCTTCCGTTTTTCTCTCACCCAGTTTCTTGCTTTACGGCAACAGCTTGTTCGAAATGGCTTTCCTGCCCGCTCTGTGTTTGGAGCATGCAGGCTGCCACGGACGCCCTTCCGGCGGTGTAGTCAACGACGCACGCCGTTCTTACGTTTCTGGTAACATTGGTTTCCTTCTTGGCGGCTGAGCGAACAAAAAAAAAAAAAGAAAGAGGAATCATACTGATGACACATGCGCATGGCCGCGGATTCGTTGCTCTGCCCATGTTCGGTAGCGGCAGCAGGAGTTGGTAATAGATGCTCTGCGACAAAGTAAGACTTTCTACTCCAACGCTGCCAGCTTGTCGTCCCTATAGAGCTCTTCAATTTTAGTTGCTCCTGGAGTTTAAAAAAAAGGTAACCAATGGAGATGGCTCAGTGGAGTAATACGAAAAAACGAAAGAAATCCCACAGGTCTTGACGGATGTTGATGGAAACTCTTCGCGCGCAGCCGGCTTCCAAGCTCCAGACGATCTGCTCGTTTTTATGAACGCCGCTATACATTGCTGATAGGGAACCAAAATGCCTCACTATAGCGCTACGAGATTTACCTGTTTGACGAGATTCCAAGACAGGAGCAGCTCACTGAGCGCAATAATGATAGTCTATTTCGTTCTGATTTCATTCTACTCTCCCGACGTCACATTTGCATAGCCGCGGGCGCAAGGCTGAATCAGAACGACCAATGGTTTCTGAAAAGCTCAAGCAAACGCTCTCGTCGGTTGCTGAGAGTCCCTTTTGTTTCGCTTGAAGGCGAATAGCATTGTCTGCTCTGACGTGTTTTTTTTCTTTAGGTCTAATCTAACCAACTGACGAAAGGAGAACAACTCGTAGAAGTGGAGGGAGTTTCAGTTGCGTCCAGCTAGCAGAGTAATAACGAATCACCAGTGACGGAGTATTGCGCCGGCGTTCCCGATTGGTTCAACTCCGCTCCCTTCCGTTTCCACAAACTCTATTGGCGTCGCCTTCTTTTGCATAATGCCGATGATTGCGGCAGTGTGCAACAGTGGGACAATTAAAAAAAATTTTAATTGTCGTCAGAAATTTCCGTTGTTCGGTGTTTTCTTGAACTCAGCCCGATCGTATCTCTTTAATGAAAAGTTATTTAAATATGAGATTCGGCATTTTGGTAGATAAGTATGCGAAGAACGTAATGCGGAATTTATGTCGCTCTGCCACAAGGTTTTTTGAGATAAAGACCTTCAAAGTCAAGAAAAGAACGTTTCCTGGGCCAATTTTGAGGTTTTTTTATAAAAACATCTACACTACACATAAAAACTAAAAATAGCGGAGCAGAAGCAAAAACATGCATATATTTAGTTAAAGAAATTTTAGCTACCTAACTTTAATATATTTTGTGGAATTCATAACGAAGTCTGGCCAAAACAGCAGAGCGGATGAGCGCTCCACTCCACCTCTTCGTCATTATTGATTCCCTGTGCTTCGAAAAAAAAAAAAAAAATGTTGGCGGCAAAACAAATTGCGGATCTCTTCTTTCCACTCATCAGGCAATAACATATAAAATTTTGAAATAAATTTAAGAGGTTGACCCGCTATCGTTTGTTCGATCTTACCCAGCAATACCCAGCAATACATTTTGCTCCAGCTCTTTCCTAGGATAGGATAGAAATAGAGATCAGGGAGTATATTGGGTTGAAGTACTTCGAGATCATCGCAGCCATTTTTCTCGCGTACATTGACTACCGGCGCCATCGAGTCAAGGAAAGTGATTTCTTTATTCGCGAGTTGCGCAATGTTAAGAGAGAGCCGTTGCAGCGGCCAGCTCGCGATTGAAATGGCTGTGAGAACACTCAAGGTCACGACGGAGCTTCCGCAATTTCAGTGTATGCGTCTGGCTCAGGGCCAAGGACTAGAAGACGGGAACACAGCGGCCATCATGATGCCCATCGCGACTTGCACACTTGAAGCGAACTTTTCTTTTTATTCTTAGTTGCCTTCGGGAACATTCCTGCAAAGTAGCAGCCTGCGTGACCTAGGAACAGCAATTCACGAAAAACGTTGTCGATAAGAGAAACTTGCGCCTCGGAATTTCAAGTCACGAAGAAGTGGGTTCTCGAGCCCGATACCCAGGGGAAGCTATTAGCCTAACGGCCGATACTTTGATGTATGCTGGGCAGTCTGAGCTGCACTTCCCGACTTGCCCTGCACGAAGCAGTTATTTATCTCAACAATGCTTGCAGAGGTAGCATGTAAAAGTAGAAATAAAAATAAGAAAGGATTAATGCAACATACATAGTTCCGTTTCCTTGAAAGTTCTTTCCTTAGTAGGGCGCATAAAATTTCGTCATTCCCGGTTTAAAGAAGCCTACCTCTACATTTAGTCAAACCAGCACACGCACTATCCATTTCAATAAATTGAAAAAGAAAACTGTGCAATGTGCAAGTGAAATTTTAGGACGTGTTAGATAGAAAATATCTTTATTGTAAGCAGCAAAAACTTCGCACTTGGAGAAAAAAATGTGCTGCAGAAAATTCAAAAAGATATGCCAGCGCTAGCGTACTCGGACCGGGAAAGAAAAGAATGATAAACAAACATACTTTAGTACAGCGTGAACTAATCGAGAATAAGTTTGTTCTACGCGCAAGGAAGAGCACCGATGTGCAAAGCAAACGGTTTTTAAACAGTTAACTATCTTACGGTAAAGCATTTCAGCAAACTCGACGCCCCTATCACTTTCGTGTATTCGAGCTATGTTACCCGCCATACATCCCGCATTATTGAAACCGTAGGCTTTCAGGTTTGAGGAAACTGTCATGACGGCTTTCTTCTGTCCGTTAGTTAACGGGACTTAGCTGGCACATGCTTGTACTAGTGTGAGCGAGTTTTTATTCTTTTGATAGCGGCCTGCATTACTATATTTGTGCAGCAAAATTGGAGCAAAAGCGCAGCAAAATTGGCAGATTAGCATTAATTTCCAAAGGATAGCTGCTATGTGTTTCACTAGACAGAAACCCCCATCTATGTTTAATTATTCTTTTAATAACTATGTAGTGCAGCGGGTCTCACAATATAAGTACCTTGGCCTCCTTTTCACTACTAACTTATCTTGGCCTAGGCACATTGATATAACATGCAACAAGGCTCTGAAAAAACTTGGATACCTTAATCGCTCACTACGTGAGCGGTTAAGGGAAACAAAACTGCTAACATACAAAACCCCCGTACGACCGATCCTTGAGTATGGTGCCACTGTATAGTACCCTTATAAAATCACTGACATAAAACGCGTTGAATCCATCCAAAAAAAAGCTATTCGCTTCATTTACAGACGCTATGATCGTAATTTCTCACCATCATGCCAGCTAGCGCAACTTGGTCTATCATCACTTTCTAAAAGACGTGACATCGAGTCTCTGAAACTGTTTCACTTTTTATTAATTCACCGCAATATTCATAACACCTGCCACTACATAACACCTGCCAAACCATCATCCACCAGAAACAGCAATGCACTTATTGTATCTGTGTTTCATCATCGCACTGACTTCTTCAAATACACCTTTTTTCCTCGATGTATTGAAATGTGGAACCTCATGCCAGGTGACATTCGGTCTTTTCAGAAAGATGAATTTTTGAAGGCATTAAAAGACGGTGTGCTGTAAACCTTGCTACTTTTCATTGTTTGCATAACTGTGTTAATAAAATTTTTGTATTTCTATGACCTGCCAATGTACTTGTGTTTTTCTTTTTTTTTAATTTCGAGAGTTTGCCCAACGGCATACATAGTTACATATACAGGTAGAGGCCGGCTTCCGCTATATACATCAACAATGCTCTATGGTGGGGCCCATAGAGCCACAAATCATAATCCAGTGGTCTTGTCGGATGAAGGCCCACTGTTGTCAGGTAGCGCCGCAGTATCTGATTCAGGCCAGGGCATGTTCACAACAGGTGCTTGATTGTAACCGCGGACGCTTCAGTGGTACAGAATGTGCAAGTATCCCCAAATGGTCCATGCAGATGTTGTGGCCAGGCATATGTGACCGACGGAGTAAGTGCCGCCCCCACACGAAGTCTCCGCAACACCACCTCCTCCTGGCTAGGGATGGTCGATTAAAATTTTTAATCGATTAATCGTTAATCGTTAATAGATTTAGCCTTTAATCGATTAATTGCTTTCGGTGGAATGTTTTAATCGATTAATCGATTAATCGACATTTTTTATGGGTGTTTTAAAACCGATATCTTTTTGTTTGAGAGGCATCGTTCGTGTTCGATATGGACCCAAATCTTTTTATCAGACGCGCTGACGATCGAAAATTCCCACTTTCGAAGGTGTCGACAACGGGCCCCTTTTGTCCAGTGTGCGAAAATTCCCACTTTCGCACACTGGACACAAGGGGCCCGTCGTTTTTGGTTGATGTCGCGGATACAAGCATCTGTGGCCATCATCCTTTGACTATTTGGCAGCAGGTCGTATTTTCTCGAAGCCTGCCTACTCGAACTCATCGAAACCGGAGGCGCGTTCGGGGACCACACTGGTTGGAAAGTCGCAGCTGAAACATGCAGTGTGGCGGAGGGTGAGGAAATCCCGAGAAAAGTAAAAGAGAGAAGAGGAGCTAGAGGAATTAAATAAGACGCTCGCTCTCGTAAGCACGGCATCTTTTCTCGGTTTGTCGGTTAGATATTGTGGAAGCCCTACATAATACTATAATTGCGGACTGACGTGATCTTTTCCTTGAGGTCACCCATGCAGAGTATACACAGACACACATGGTCTCAAACAGACCATCGGTACAGGCAACTGCGGGAAATAGAGTGACATGAGTTTCTGCCTCCTGGCTAGAATAAACAGCTGCTGCGCCAGTATACTCCACAGGTTTCATCTGATCGTTGCTTTAACACGGCACCACTCGCACCTTTTCAATCGTGCCTACAGCCTGAACTGTGAGCGCTATCTCATGTTTCAGACATTACAACATAAATTTCGCGACGGTCCTTTCTTGTCACAGCAGAAGAAGGGGGCCTCTAGCTGAAAGCTGTATTTCTCCCTAAATATGCGACCATACAGTATTATACTAAGTGCTACAAGGTCACTTCTTCGAAAGTAATGCACTGGATGCTAGACGTTCGGTAAACCGACGCGTAAAGTTGCGGATTACATAAAGGGTCTATAAGCCCCATTTCACAATTCGCGAGTGCGCATTCCTGCGCTACATTTTCTCTCAACTAATGGCAGCAACTTTGTTGCTTCAAGTGGAGACGAGGTCGTAGTTGCGCGTGCTGTCTATTATGCGTGTTCGTGTCAAGAGAGTCGAGTCGACACTTTCCGCGTACCAGCGCAAGCAAACCGCGTTTGAACACTCTGTTTGAAGGAGTGACTAGCTGCCATTAATCGGGCTAACTGCATCGCAGGAAAGCTAGCTGAAAATTATGAAAATGGTATAAACCCTATATGACGGACAGTTGGGCTAGTTGGTATACAGCATAATAAAAGATGGTTACTAGCGTCCTTGTCTTTACGCTAGCAAACGTGCCTTAATATGTATATACGGATTACCTAATCCTCTCCCCATCATCGTACTTCATCACTCTTTTTCCCCCGTTGCGTTTACCCCGGTGCAGAGTAGAAGGCAGGGGCGTACTAGCTCAGGCCACCCTCTCTGTAAGGTCCGGCGTGTCGAGAACGGGGGGGATAGTGGTGTCTGAACCCCAGAAGGAGGCTTCCAAGAAGCCAGCCTCGGAGTCGAGAGTCGAAGCGCGGGGACAAAAGAACACTTTCCAGCTGCCCATAACCGTTCGGACAAAAAGACGCGCCCTATTGACCGTCGGTTTAACGACCAACGCATCGGCCTGCAGCCCGCGGGGGGTCCGCGAAGCGGTGCGAAGGAAGCTAAGACTGTGACACCGTAAATCTCGCATAGGATCCGTGGACGCCTGTCAAGGGAGACGAGATGTCGCCGAGGACGGTGCACGTGGCACAGATAAATCTCGCAAAGTGTCTGTTAAAAGCCTGTCAACGGATACGAGATGTTTCCGAGGAGGGACGGAATGGCTCCGCTAGTTAACCGGCCGCACAGTGTATGAACACGGTCAGGGTAGTTGAACGACGCCACCATCGTGTATGTTTTTTTGAGTGTACTTCTGAGAATGTTGTTTGCCGGACGTCTTCCACGTCTCTCTCTCAGGCAGGGGGCTCAAAAGGCTTCAGAGAGAGAGGGTGGAGGCCTCCGGCAGACCAATTTACGGTTGGCCCAATAAGCGGGCCGAGTTGCTTTGATTTGCCGTGGGGAGAATTGGGAGGAGCAATGAGGGGGTTAAAACCTGGCTCCCGGCTCCTCACGAGGGTTCTTGTCGCAGGAGCGGTGCTATGCACTTGTCGGCTCTGCCGAGTTATATTGCGAAAGTTCCAATGTACATAGCTGCCATGTAACCTTGTATATATACCCTGTATATAAATATCGAGTTGTTTTGCAAAGAAAGGAGTCGTCTCCATCCTTGAGAAGTGCGAATAACCGCGATATGAGGCAAGGCAGCTACGGCCAGCCTTCCACTCCCTTCTGCAACTGACAGCGGCTACGCAGCTGAGAGAGCTCTGCTCTGGAATCAAGAGGGAGTGGGGAGAAGGTGTGGGAATTTACTGGCGCAGTCGAGACAGGATCGAGACAACGACGACAAGGCACGCTCTGCGTACCGAGGAGTTCGTCGTGCTGCGAGGAGACGCAGGAAGAAGGCCAAGACGTTAAGCGTCAGGCTGAAGCAACGAGGAAGCAAGCCACCGAACCAAAGGAGGCGGCGGTCCGGTAACCATCGACCCAAGTAGGCGGTCCGGCGACACCTCAGGCGACACCTCAGGCGACGGGCAAGGCGTGACAACAGCGAGCGGCGCCTTCACAAGTGGTGAGTCCTCTGGTGTTTTTTCACCTCAGTGGTACCGCTGCCTGTAATTTTGTGTGTTATGGACACGAGGTTCGCTCATTTGAACCCCGACAGGCGTTCGCCAGCGATGAGGCGTGGGTCATGGTCGGAGGACGAAAGTGTCCAGGGAAACCCACAAGTGGTTGTCGCGCCGGAGAGCCAGGGAAATGAGCGTTTCGGAGAACTCACGCCAGAGCGCAGGCTGGAGGAGTTGCGGGCTGAGATGGAGAAACTATCGCAAGTCATCAGCGGTAGCGCTCGAGACAGCGAGCTCGCGTACGGCAGGCAGGATCGATGTGGTGAGCTGAGACGCTATTCAAAAGTGCTCACTGGAGTGCTTCCGAAATTTCCAACCGAGGCTGAAGCACCAGTGTGGTTCGAGTCGGTCGAGAGCGCCCTAGAAGCTTATGAGGTGCCGAGGGAGTTTTGGGGACAACTTGTTTTCCCGTTAGTGGCGGAAAAAGTTCAGTTTTTGTCCACACGACTTAGCCCGGCAGAGCACAGAAACTATCAGAAAGTCAAGGAGACAGTTCTTGACGAACTTAAACTGTCGGCAGGTGAATACCTCAAAAGATTCTTGGGGTCAGGAAAGCGGGCAAACGAAGGCTGGAGACCATTTGCAACGCGCCTTGAGAGCTACCTGCACTTTTACCTTGACGCGAGGGGTGTCTCGACGTTCGAACGGTTAGTCGAGTTATTGGTCGCTGACCAATTAAAGAGAAGTCTGTCAGAGGAGGCACTGAGGTACGTGACACTCCAAGAAGGTAGGCAGTGGGTTAATGCGCCGGAGTTAGCCGCGTCGCTGCGCACGTTCGAAGAAGCGCAGGGGATGAACAGCGCGGCGAAGCAGAAGGTGTCGGAGTCGCTGAGCGCGAGCGTTTCCAAACTGGACACACAGCGAAGTTCGCGTGGCGGTGCGCGAAGTCCAGGCGCGGAGACGAAGCCTAAGCTTAGGGGCTGTTACGCATGCGGTGCTGCGGGGCATCAGAAGTGGAATTGCCCGATGCGACAGCAACAGACGCCAGAGGTTTCGGGTGCTAAAAGCGAAAGCTTGGCGGCACGCGTTTTGGTGGGAGAGCCGGTGGCCGCACACAGTGAGCTTATTCCCGTGTCTCTCGACTGCAAGGATATGCGTATCGGAGCAGTCCTGGACACGGGAGCGGAGATTACTGTGTTGCGGGAGAGCGCGATCCCACCTGAGATGGTGCAGCCAGACGGAACAATTAGCTTAACATCTGCTTTTGGCGAAACCGTGCAGGCAAAGCTAGCGGTGGTTCCGTTAGCGATGTCCGGCGGATGCGGCGTTTGCGCTGACGCGAAGGGAACGGTCCCCGTGCTTTGCGCGCTAACTGACCGGCTGACAGCACGAGCCGATTGCCTGCTGTCAGAAAAAGCGTGGAAATCGCTGAAGGAGGAGTGCGCTTCAGAGAGGACATCGAAAAGCGCAGAGCAAATAGACTACACACAGCTGACGCCCGTTAGCGGCCCGTTGCCCACAGGGAAAGTACGGAAGCTAGATGTCGAGAGCCCTGTCTTGAAAGCTCAGGGGGAAATCGCGACAATGGAGGGGGTAGTCACCCAGGCAGTCGCGAGGAGCGGGGACGACGAGGGCCCTCAGGGTAGCCGCGCGTCGCCCGGTGAAACACAAGCGGCGGGCAAGAAAGAGACAAGCGCGTCGGAGGGATGTCGCGAAAAAGAGCAGGCCGGCTCGACGCTGCAGATAACCGGGGCGGGACAGGACGGCATTGTTGAGCGACACCGCGAGCGCTCGTGTTTTGTGCCGGTGCCAACAGGGCCCCGAAATCTAGTGCAAGTGAGTAAGTTGCGCCCGCATTGCCCAAGAAGTGAATTAAAAGGCGTATTCTTCGAGGAGGGAGATGCGGCTAGCGATGTAGCATGTGCGCCGATGCCGGCAACAGCGCAGGTCGGAAAACGGAAGCGCGGGGGGCCGCTCGGCGGTGAACCCAACGTGATTTCAGGGAGACAGCGCGAAGATGTTGTGCGGGCGGGTTTTACCCGAAAAAGCAAGTACTTGAAAGGGGTGACGACAGGACAAGCAGACCAGCTTCGCAAGTTGGGGGAGTGCAGTGTGACGCGTCCGTCGGTACGCGGCTTGGGGCGCGTTGTAGGTTCCAGTTGTCATGCACCTGACCCCGAGAAACGTGCGGTGAGCAAAGGGTTGAGTTCGCCGGCCGCAGAAACGGAGCCCCGGGACGTACTAGGTTTGTGTGGACACCACCTAAGCTACGGGCAAAATTACGCGGAAGTAGCTAGGCCGCCCGCTGAACTAACGGGAGGGCGAGTTCCAAACCGAATTCCAGGTTCCGCAGGGGCTGAGGGGGTGTCTCGACGGCACGTGGTCGCACTGTGTGAGACAGCGCCATTGATAAGATCAGATCTCGAAAAGCCATATTGGCTCTTCAGAAACGTGTTCGCAGCCGCCACTGAGGCCTGCCTGTCGCAACGCGCGGAGAACGGCGCTGAGATGTCGATCGCGTTTGAGCGTCACGGGTTTTCTCCAACGCAAGCCCGCGAGACCTTTGCAGTCAGCTGGGATCCGAGAGTTCAGTCTCTGTCTCTTCGACGCATAGATGACCGTGGCCTCTGGCCACCACCCACTATCATCCCTGACGCGAACACACTGTCAAGGGCACCTAAGGGGCGCTGGGGATATGGCAGCGGTGCTTCGGGGACTGATAAGACGCGAGAGGACTAGGCACGTAGTAGACACTCGTGTAATTAAGAGTGACGTGCGAGAACTCTGAGACATTGATCAGCACTATGTGTTGAAGTGTGTGTTTCAGTGAAGTGTATCTTTTTTTGTTCTGTGACTTTCCAAGCATTCGCAAGTTTTCTTGTTGTGTGATTTGCTTGTGTTATTGATTTCACTTGTGTATTCAGTGACCTCGGGTCATTTTTGGTTTGTTGGTTTAGTTGTGATGGCGTCCGTTCAGCACAGCTTAGCGGCAGCAGCCGAGGAAATACTGCGCGTGTCGCGGAAACGCCTCTGGCGTTCACAGAACCGCGGGGTGAGGCCGCGGGCTCGGGTGACGTTTTAGCGCCGTCCCTTTTTTTTTTGTTGTTGTTGTTATTCACGTAGCTACATCGGAGCGCGTACGTGAATCTTAGGAAGGGCGTGTAAGGTCCGGCGTGTCGAGAACGGGGGGGATAGTTGTGTCTGAACCCCAGAAGGAGGCTTCCAAGAAGCCAGCCTCGGAGTCGAGAGTCGAAGCGCGGGGACAAAAGAACACTTTCCAGCTGCCCATAACCGTTCGGACAAAAAGACGCGCCCTATTGACCGTCGGTTTAACGACCAACGCATCGGCCTGCAGCCCGCGGGGGGTCCGCGAAGCGGTGCGAAGGAAGCTAAGACTGTGACACCGTAAATCTCGCATAGGATCCGTGGACGCCTGTCAAGGGAGACGAGATGTCGCCGAGGACGGTGCACGTGGCACAGATAAATCTCGCAAAGTGTCTGTTAAAAGCCTGTCAACGGATACGAGATGTTTCCGAGGAGGGACGGAATGGCTCCGCTAGTTAACCGGCCGCACAGTGTATGAACACGGTCAGGGTAGTTGAACGACGCCACCATCGTGTATGTTTTTTTTAGTGTACTTCTGAGAATGTTGTTTGCCGGACGTCTTCCACGTCTCTCTCTCAGGCAGGGGGCTCAAAAGGCTTCAGAGAGAGAGGGTGGAGGCCTCCGGCAGACCAATTTACGGTTGGCCCAATAAGCGGGCCGAGTTGCTTCGATTTGCCGTGGGGAGAATTGGGAGGAGCAATGAGGGGGTTAAAACCTGGCTCCCGGCTCCTCACGAGGGTTCTTGTCGCAGGAGCGGTGCTATGCACTTGTCGGCTCTGCCGAGTTATATTGCGAAAGTTCCAATGTACATAGCTGCCATGTAACCTTGTATATATACCCTGTATATAAATATCGAGTTGTTTTGCAAAGAAAGGAGTCGTCTCCATCCTTGAGAAGTGCGAATAACCGCGATATGAGGCAAGGCAGCTACGGCCAGCCTTCCACTCCCTTCTGCAACTGACAGCGGCTACGCAGCTGAGAGAGCTCTGCTCTGGAATCAAGAGGGAGTGGGGAGAAGGTTGGGAATTTACTCTCTCTACCTTATAATACATTTTCTCTCTCTCGTTCATTGGTAAACAATATTTTATTTGCTAAAGAGTAAAACAGAACGGCACTAAGAACCAGTCAGGAAATAAGCAGCGCATATTACAATGCCGCATTCTAAAAGGAAAAATACGTTCTTTGTGCGCAAAACGTTAGGACAGAGCGCACAGTGCGCCCTGTTGTACAATGCCGCACTTACACAAAAAACGAGTAATATCTGAGGGTTGAATAAAATACAAAGAAAGTTGCGATTGACACTACAGGCGACGAAAGCTACTCGTTTATCAAATATAAGGAGAGATGCGTTTATGCGGGAACACGACGAAACAGCGCGGCGAAAAACGAATACGAACAAAATAAGCAACAAGACGATGCGCTGGCACGTGTGAAATTTACAGAAAAGAATAAACTTCTGTGTTGAAAGTTGGCGAATCGCCGTGCTGCTTACTTTCTCAACAGTCCCCTTTTGCTTTGTTTCATGGGGTGGTTGCTGCTCCGAACCACATGCATTTTTCTACTGAGCGAAGAAATGTCAGTTGCCCGAGATGCTCGGGTGACAACCGACACCTCCTTTGGGTCGCCACACATCCAGCATGCGAAAAAAGGCGCTCGAATGCTACTGACGTAGCAGGAATTGGCAAATACTCCACTGCAACCTCAAACACATGATCTAGGCCAGTTCGCATGCTGTGCTAAGTCTCAAGTGAATCCGGATTGGTGCGGCGATCGACTACAGGGTTACTATATATGTCTCGAACTGAGAAGGCATTTGGTTCATGGGATTGTCCTCCAGTGCAAATGGTGCAACGCAGTTGCGTAGAAGTGCGCGTGGTGCGAGCAGCAGTAGACCGTGAGCCGGAGAGAGGCGGGCAAGTTCATTTCTGCCTGGACGGGGTGGAGCCGCCTCCTGCCCGGGCTTGAAATATTGGGGAGTGCTTGGAGTGGGACGCCGTACGCGACGGAGATGAGGGCGACATCATATCTTTCTCTATGGGTTATGGCCGCCGCCACCTCCGGGCTTGTTCTGCTAGCGCAGGAATATGCGCTGTAGTGAAATCAGTGAAAGAGAGACGATGTGCACGGCATCTGCGTCATGCGCTCCGGCCAAGGGGCGAGGTTGGGGGGCCGGATTGGGGGGTGCCGTAATCAATTAATCGAATAGTTTTAATCGATTAATTCGATTAATCGAGCGGCGGCAATCGATGACGATTAATCGATTAATTGTGGACCTTTAATCGATTAATCGATTAATCGTTCATCGATTTTTACCATCCCTACTCCTGGCGGGTAAGCCCGCCTGGGAGGTTTGAACCACACGGTGGAATTAAATCTCGTGTGGTGCGGCGGAGAATCTCCTTGCGGTGGAGGAACTCACCCCGGGGATCACTCGGGAAAGGCGCTTCTAGAGTACGTGGCAGCTCCGTGTGGGTGGCGGTGTCAGCTTGTATGTGAGCAGAAATTGTGTCCTGTGGTATCCACTGTATCCTTATATGGCCAGGCATCTGTGCAGTTATACGCTGTATATCGCCTGCGAAAGTGTGCGCGTTATATACCTTGCGGAGCTCCTTTATGGCTGATGTAGAGTCGGTGCGTATTATAGTAAAGGATGACGACGATGCAGAAGCCGCGCTCACCAACTTTGTTGCGTATCGTATTGCCAGAAGTTCAGCACTGACCGATGGAACCGGTGCTCTCAGGAGGTACAATCGATTGACACACAGGTTTTGATGCCCCGGCACCACGATTGACGTAACCACCTGCGTGTCCGTGCAGCTCGCATTAGTATAGGCCACCAGTGATCCTGTCGGGAGTGCGGCATCTGCCTCTTCAATGTGGCGTTGGAAGGTAGTCGTTGGACGAGGGACTGGATTTCGGAGGCGGCCGATGGGTTTATTATCCGCTAGAAATGATGGCTTGAGTTCCCTTGCTTGCCGGCGTTGATAAATCAACTCGTCGATGGTGTTTAGTTGCGCCTCTTCCTGAAGTATCGGGATAGGTGTGCATCGTGGAAGCCCGGTAATGACGCGCATCGCTTCTCTGTTGATGCATTCTAAACGGGCCCAATCTCTCACTGTAAGGTGCTGAAATTGAGCCGAATAATAAGGCGAGGCTGCAGCACTGCTCGAACAAGTAAATGGAAAATCTTCGTGCGGGCACCTCCAGCCTTGGAGCTATTCACCTGTTTTTGTTTGTACCTTTTTATCATTTTTTGCTGTGTGCCCACTCCTGCGATAGCCCCATAACCAGGCTGCAGTATTTGAAAATAAATAAATAAATAAATAAATAAATAAATAAATAAATAAATAAATAAATAAATAAATAAATAAATTTTAAAGCGAAGCTGTTTAGCAAGTCGTTCCTTGTGAGTCGATCGCAGAAAACTATCATCATCTTAACGGGTATGTGCCACTGTGCGGCTACCGGAGAACGAGTACAGAGAGAGAGGGAGAGAGAGAGAAAGGAAGAAAGAAAGAAACAAACAGAGAGACGGAAAAATATATAAAGAAAGAGAAAGAGAAAAATTGTGGCCGAAAAAAAAATGCTTCACGAGGCGGCGGGATTCAAACCCGCGTACCCTCGATCCGATGGCGCGCGTCCAAACCACTCGGCAATCCAGGCACGCTAGCAGAGCATAGCATAGCCTTCTATAGTATAGTGTATCAAGGTGGCGAGAAAGGGGAGTGAGTGTGAGGAGGAAGGAAAGGAAGAGAGGAGAGCGTAAAGCGTAGCACAGAAAGCATGAGAGAAATAGAGAGAAAGAAACGCAGAAAGAAAAGAGACAAAGAGAACATCAACGGAAGAGAGAGAAAGAAGTAGAGAAATAAAAAAAAAAGACAGAAAGAAAGAGGAAGCAATCATCGCGTGGTCTAGCGACCAGATACTGCACTAGATTGCCAAACCGCGCATGCTCAGTAGCTAAGCCACGCCCACAGACGGAGACATCGCGCGCAACCGTGCGTAGCCTGGCTGCGTACTCCCGAGGAGGAAGCCGCGCATCTCGAAGCTAGACGTGTCGGTCGACGGGGAGTACGAGCGGCCACAAGTCCGTGCGTCGCTATGCCAAGCTTTGCGGGACTTAGTGCTAACTTTCCGAAATTTTTTCACTTTGTAAGAAAAATATATTGACAGATTAAATAGTTAAATGTATTGCAGTGTTCGTTGTACTATCTATTGTACCATTTATTCCAATTGTAAGTGCTCAATTTTGAAGACAGGCGATGTACAGTAGGAATCGCTGGTTCAGCACTTACCGAGACAGAGAAAAAAATGTGTCTTTTAATGGTGTCTCTTTTTGTGTCTCAGTGTCTCTGTTTAAATATGTCTCTTTTTTATTCCGGTCGTGAAACACTTTCATTGCCTGTAAAAACTTTTTTGAAATGGAGAAAATATCACCTATTGAACATTACCATCACGACAAAGGTTTTTCGCATCAATTACTATAACTTAGAGGCGCCTGAGTATTATACACGCTGTACTGCCGACACATTTTGGCAAATCAGTTTTCTCAAAGTGTATTCGAATAGGCTTACATTGATCAAGCGCAAGGTCTTGCAATAATGTCGAATTCAGCTGATAGGAGAAACAAGTGGCCGCTCATAAACTACATAGCTTTCAGCGTCCAACGCAAAATGCTTCTGCAATTGTGACGACACAGCCGGAACGTGTGAGTTTTTTGACGCGAGTGAAGGGCTAGGCTTCTATGTGCAAAATCTCGTTGCGAAAAATCCGCCTTCCCCTGCATCACCGGCTAGCGAAACGAATCGCTCGCGGACGTGTAGATTATTACTTTTCCTACGAGGCAGTACTTACATTTTCTTTGCACGAACACGAGGGGTGGGGAATGGTTAGAGTCTTTGAGGAGGCACGATAGCGTCACACCTGTTGGGCAACCCTATCGAAAAGTCATTTGTCAAGATAGCTTCGATGAAGGGATGTCGAAAGAAAGGCGCAACGCATGTATAGTTTTGACAGAAGTTTCGCAGTGGCGCTGCTTTTCGTTTCTTTTGCACGAAATGGGCAAGGTTGAGGTGCTGTCTATAATCACCGCACGGCTGTCGGGAAACAGCACGAATCTGCAGTTTCTCAGAATTCTTTCGAAAGGAACCTTATCGGACACCCTGAAACTCCTTTATGCTAGAAAAATGAATCGCTCGTACTGCATGGCTCCCTGAGAGACAGAGAGAGAGCGAAACGAAGGGAGGCAGAGAGGTTAACCAAGCTTTGGCTCGGTTGGCTACCCTACATGTTGGGTGGGGGAAAAGGGGAGTAATAGATAAAATAGAGAAGGAAGAAGAAGAGAAAGAAGAATAATAAATGAACAGTTAGTGAGAACACACGCAACAGCAACTCGTGCTGGCAATTCGCAGAGGTTACGACACGCTTCCCATGAATCCGTCAGAGGACAGTGCCAGCACCATGGGGAGGTGGCGGACACATACCACATAGTGTGGGCCTTTCAAAACAACACAGCGCTTACTCCTCACCCAAACCCTACACGAGAGGACTGGGAGGCGGCCCTGCTTGGCTGCTCAGACCTTCAGGCCTAGCAGGCCTTGTTACAGAGAGTTAGGGTGGCGGCTACAACCGAGGGGACCCGGAATAGAGACTCCACCTAGTCTGTAAAGACCTCTAAAAGGTCCCACACCTTTCTTTTGTTAATAAATGCTTTTCACCACCACCAAAGCAGACGTTCGTGAACTCCACTCGCCTTCAAGCAGCTCAGTGGGGCTTTCGTGGCCTTGTGCATGCATGAAACCATGGGCCAAGGTCCTAGAGTATTCTTTTGTGATAGCGGCCTTGCATCAAGACGATTGAGTTTGGCTCTGAGAACACATCGGTGAGTCTGATAGGATGGGCAGTGGCAAAGAATGTGCTCTATCGTCTCCTCACAGCCGCATAAGTTGCATGCCGCACTGTTGGCCATTCCAATGATACATGAGTATGCATTCGTAAATGCCACACCCAGCACATGCGACACAGCAATGTTGATCTCGACGGGAGAGTCGGGATGGCAAACAAAGTCGTAAATCAGGCTCAATAGAATATAAGCGCGGGTTGGAGAAACCCTGTGTATTCCAATGTAAAAGTGTGACGCGGCAACCAAGCGATCGCAGTTGTCGCGGAGCGTCTGTTCTAAAGAGCGGTATGGGCATCCGCAGGTCTTCGATACCGGATCCGGTGGTCGACCTTCTTATGTGGTTTCTTTGTCAACTAAGGCAGAACGCGCTTCGCCTTTTCTTTTTCATGAAGCTTTATGGTTCCTCTCTGATTGCTTTCCTTCGACGTTTCGGTTCTCCCATATATCTTTCCTTCCATGCATCTGCAACGCTTGGTTTTCATGATTTACGCAGCTTTCCGGGAGTAGTTCGCAGTTGCTGTTCTTTCTTCTGCATTGATGGCTCTCTTTCATTTGTTTGCTTCTTTTTTTCCCGATAGAGGCTGTCTCATGTAACCTACGGGGGATTGGCCAAAGTCTCGTGCCCTCTTATTGAACTATTTGTCGTCGCGTTACTTACTCGTTGTAGCAAACTTCTCTTCAAACACGCCACTTGGTCTCGTGCACTTCGCTCATCGTATAAACGCACAAGTCAAGTCGGCTTATTATTGCCTGGCGTAGATTGACATACTCCGTTGAGAGTTCCTTTAGGGTGTGCACCACAGCAACATACCGCGGCATGCAAAGAAGCTAGCTATACAAAAAAAAAAAAAAGCGTCGAAAGGCTCAGAGAGTGCAGGTGCCGGTGTAAGCAGCGCCCAAAAATATCGCAGGGAAGACAGTGCGACATAAAAAAGGAAAGAAGGAGGACGGAAACACAAAGGCGGAAGGCAGGGATGTTAACCAGAAAAGCGTCTGGTTGGCTACCTTGCGCTGGGTGAACGGGAAAGGAGAATAGAAAGGTCAGACGGAAAGGAGGAAAGGAAAGAAGAAAATCATCAGTGAATTTGCTGAGGTGTACGGGACTGCATCGCTATACAAAGGTGTTCGCAGGAGTCCGCCGTCCTCAACAAGCACGAAAGTGCCTTAAATGCCTTGTTCGCAGACGAGCAATCGATTGGGACGGTGTTCTAGCAGCACCTGCACAGAATGTTGAAATGCATCCTTTCTGTATTCTTATAATGAACTGCTAATTATCCGCTTTACATAATATTCTGGAAACGGTTTCACGATTGCGCCGCTAACATGCTCATCGCTTTATGTTTTTAACCAATGTGCACAGGAAAGCGATACTCGATGGAGATCCCACCAGAATTACTCAGTCGATGTCGGTGTTGATTTCACATATACATGCAGCACCCCTGAACCCATATTTACTTGCTCTAAAATGTTAGTAGCTCGCTTGTTTGTGAGCATCAGTGTGCAGTTGTGTCAGAAGCAAGAAAAGGTGACTCCTACAAATCGATTTATGAATATTATAATTTTGACGGCTGTACGAGTCTTGGTAAGACACCTAAAATAAGGAAATGCGGCTCCGCAGCAATTCTCTACAACAACCCTCGTAGGCTCACTGTTATATTGTTGACCTGGTACGCAGGTTCCACAAATTACTGAATTGCCGCGACTCTCAAAGTATGCTGGCATTTGGCTGTAGAACAGATTAGAGATACGGGAAACAACTATAACAAACAAAGACTTTTTTACTGAAAGTTGTTATCTCTGTCCGATTTCTGTGCCTGCGAATGCGTGCTCCATATCTCTCTTCTATTTCCTTTCCAATTTTCTACCTCCATCATCGCTGTCTCCCGGCATGGGCTGGGATAATTGAATTTTTTTTTACTGAGCCTCCTGTCTTTCGGCTTTCCACGTCTTTGTCTCCCATTTTCTTGGAACTAAGCGTGCGTCAAAACGAGCATCCCCGTAGCTGTTTTGTGCACGCAACGTCCTCAAAATACGAAAAAAATGGCGCATGCCGCAATGTCTGACTCTATTTGTGCATCTGGGATCTAAAACATCTCAGAACATGATGGTGGGCTAGTTGGTTTCTTAGTTGAGACGTACGAAAAATGTGCTTTGAGGAACACACAAGCGAGCGACAGGAAAACAGGACGAGTGCCTTTTTTCGGTATTCCTGTCGCCCAGGGTGAATTGTTATCACCTTGAACGAATATTAGCGCTACAACAACGTTCGTTCGTTCAAGATGGAAGCACACCAACTCGCCCAATTGACAGTTCTGATGAATTGTTCTCGTCTAAAATATTAGAGAAATAGTTCGTTTGGTCGTCATCAAGTTCCATAGAATAAGAAGCAGTAACATTAACAATACAAGAAGAAGTAACATTAAGAGGAAGTAACTCCCCATAAAGTGCGCAAGTAAACGTAGAGCGTTGTAAGCAAAGTTAGGACATGTCAGCGCTAACAGTATATCGTGAGGTTTTTTTTTTCCGGGTATTTTTTCACACTTCTTGCTTACGACCTGGCTGTTGCTTCTCTCTTGTTGCCATAAATTGTCACTCGTACCAATACAAGGAAACAAGGAAAACTTGAGACTGTAAAGCAGCAAGGCGGAGGTGAGCAGACCACGAATCGAGCACGACACCCAAAGAAGCTCTTATGTACAGTGCACTGTGAAGCAAAGAAAAACTGTAAGCAAGCCTTCGCCTTTGCTTGCTACGTTAGCCACTGTAAATATACACCACCAAAATTACAACATTTTCATATTTAAGTGGAGCTTCTAAACTCGCAGTTACCTTGTGCACTGCTATGGCATGCTAATGTATTACACGGAAGATGAGATATGCATTCTTAGCGTACTTCTAGGCTGCTCATTTGCATTTCTCACCAGTGATGTAGTGAGGGCGGACATCTAGGTTCTCAGGACCTGAAACCCAGCCTGAGCGTTGATCTTTTATTTCTTTTTTTATACTCCCATCTTAACCAACGACATGGTGTACATGTGTCTATCCTAAGCAGAATCCCACGAGAAACACGCAATTTTGGTGCGAGGTTAAGCACTTCTCTTGGGTGTTAGAGATGACCGCTTTTTAACACGAAATTGCTTTATGCCGGGGTCCACAAGACTTCGGTGACGTATTTCGGTCACGGAAATGACGTCGAAAAAATGCACTTAATCAGATGGCAAAGAAAAAGTTCCATCAAAGGGAGTCTAACCCACGACCTCTCGGCCCGCGACAACAGATGCCGGACACGCCATCACTGCGCCATTGTCACACACTCTGGAGGCTTTACAAAAGCGCCTTTTATATCTCGCACTTTCCTCTCACAGTGGTCTTAGTCGGCGACGTTATGATGGCTAGAAGGGAGTGGTGTCGCCCTCTGGGAGAGGTAAAGTGAAGTAATGCATCATGACCGTGGCCTCCGCGACTAGCTCCTGCAACGCGTCGTTGCTACGCGTCCGTCCCATTCGGCGCGTTTTCAATAGGAGAAGGGCAATTTTGTCGACGCCTTAAAACACTGCGAGCTGGCAACCTTAGCCGAAGCGTTGGCCTCGCTCATAGCATCCATGTATACCAAAAATTATATGGTCATGGCACTAAAACGCCAGGCCTGCGCGGAAAGCGCAGCACAGTCACAGCGAAAGCTGGAAGAGCCGCATTTCTAGAGCACGTTGTAAAATCTCTTGGGGCTACGAATACAAGTACACTTTGAAGGTACCCATTACGCCATAAATCATAATTTTTGTGAAGTTGGGAAGCACCCACTACGCCATTATTCGTCACCCTGCGGAGAAGGCAGGTACTCGCTACACATATGTAAGGAATTATGTGCGCTTTGTTGATGCGGCGGTTGATGACGATGAAAAATTATGGCTCAGCCCTTTGTAACGGGTTGGAAGCTTTAAACGACCCACTAGTTAAGTAATTCTCATCGTGTGACGCCCGGTTGATATTTCACTCTCCTACCACGCTATACAATATATATGTTAACGTGAGAGAGAGAGAGAGAGAGAGAGAGAGATAGAGAGAGAGATGGAAACTTTATTAGGTCCCCGAGGAAATGGATCATGGGGGACCTATGGGCTTCCTTGGCAACTAATACAAATACACTTGCCAGGTACCCACTACGCTATAAATCATCATAACTTTATGAAGTAGTGAAGCAGCCACTATGCCATTTTTCGTTATTCTGCGGAGAACCGTGGTACTCGCTAAGCATCATTATGTTCACTGTGTTGATGCTGTGCCTGATGACGATGAAGAATTAGGTGTAGTGGCGTAGTGGGTACCTTGCAAGCCCCAAGAGAGCTTACAACGGGCTCTAGAAATGCCGCTCTTCTAGCTTTTGCTGTGACTGCGCTGCGCTTTCCGCACAGGCCTGGCGTTTTTAGATGGCTCGCCAGGTTTTTAAGCTGGAGCAATGTCCCGCGCCGCAAGCGTAACCTTAGTTCCAGAGACGACCGCAACAGGCGCAGCTCGCGCGAAAGGAAAGTCTTCTTCCTCTTGTTCTTCGAACGCCTTGATGATGAGATTAATGCAGGCAAAACCACATATAGCATAGCCAACTGTAGCATGCGCACGCTCGCGCGAAAGAGAAGTCTTCGTCCTCTTGTTCTTCGAGCGCCTTGATGATGAGATTAATGCAGGCAAAACCACATATAGCATAGCCAACTGTAGCATGCGCACGCTCGCGGGAAAGAGAAGTCTACTTCCTCTTGTTCTTCGAGCGCCTTGATGATGAGATTAATGCAGGCAAAACCACATATAGCATAGCCAACTGTAGCATGCGCACGCTCGCGCGAAAGAGAAGTCTACTTCCTCTTGTTCTTCGAGCGCCTTGATGATGAGATTAATGCAGGCAAAACCACATATAGCATAGCCAACTGTAGCATGCGCTACGCTCGCGGGAAAGAGAAGTCCTACTTCCTCTTGTTCTTCGAGCGCCTGATGATGAGCATTAACTGCAGGCAAAACCACATATAGCATAGCCAACTGTAGCATGCGCACGCTCGCGCGAAAGAGAAAGGTCTACTTCCTCTTGTTCTTCGAGCGCCTTGATGATGAGCATTAACTGCAGGCAAAACCACATATAGCATAGGCCAACTGTAGCAGTGCGCACGCTCGCGCCGAAAGAGAAGTCTACTTCCTCGTTTCTTCGAGCGCCTTGATGATGCAGATTACTGCAGGCAAAACCACATATAGCATAGCCAACTGTAGCATGCGCACGCTCGCGCGAAAGAGAAGTCTACTTACCCCCTCTTGTTCTTCGAGCGCCTTGATGATGAGCATAATGCAGGCAAAACCACATATAGCATAGCCAACTGTAGCATGCGCACGCTCGCGCGAAAGAGAAGTATTCTTCCTCTTGTTCTTCGAGCGCCTTGATGATGAGATTAATGCAGGCAAAACCACATATAGCATAGCCAACTGTAGCATGCGCACGCTCGCGCGAAAGAGAAGTCTACTTCCTCTTGTTCTTCGAGCGCCTTGATGATGACATTAACGCAGGCAAAACCACATATAGCATAGCCAACTGTAGCATGCGCACGCTCGCGGGAAGAGAAGTCTACTTCCTCATTGTTCTCGAGCGCCTTGATGATGAGATTAAGCAGGCAAAACCACATATAGCATAGCCAACTGTAGCATGCGCACGCTCGCGGGAAAGAGAAGTCTACTTCCTCTTGTTCTTCGAGCGCCTTGATGATGAGATTAATGCAGGCAAAACCACATATAGCATAGCCAACTGTAGCATGCGCACGCTCGCGGAAAGAGAAGTCTCTTCCTCTTGTTCTTCGACGCCTTGATATAGATTAATGCAGGCAAAACCACATAGCATAGCAACTGTAGCATGCGCACGCTCGCGCGAAAGAGAAGTCTTCTTCCTCTTGTTCTTCGAGCGCCTTGATGATGAGATTAATGCAGGCAAAACCACATATAGCATAGCCAACTTCGCTATAGCATAGCCAACTGTAGCATGCGCACGCTCGCGCGAAAGAGAAGTCTTCTTCCTCTTGTTCTTCGACTTGATGATGAGATTAATGCCAAAACCACATCTAGCCAACTGTTCGCACGCTCGCGGGAAAGAGAAGTCTACTTCCTCTTGTTCTTCGAGCGCCTTGATGATGACAGGCAAAACCACATTAACGCAGGCACGCTCGCGCGAAACCTTCTCTTGTTCTTCGACATATAGCAGGCAAAACCACATAGCCAACTGTAGCATGCGCACGCTCGCGGGAAAGAGCGCCTTGAAGTCGCAGGCAAAACCACATACTAGCCAACTCCGCACGCTCGCGGGAAAGAGAAGTTACTTCCTCTTGTTCTTCGAGCGCCTTGATGATGACTTAATGCAGGCAAAACACATATAGCATAGCCAACTGTAGCAGCGCACGGCTCGCGCGAAAGAGATCTTCTTCCTCTTGTTCTTCGAGCGCCTTGATGATGAGATTAATGCAGGCAAAACCACATATAGCATAGCCAACTGTAGCATGCGCACGCTCGCGGAAGAGAAGTCTTCTTCGTTCTTCGAGCGCCTTGATGATGACATTATTGCAGGCAAAACCACATATAGCATAGCCAACTGTAGCATGCGCACGCTCGCGGGAAAGAGAAGTCTACTTCCTCTTGTTCTTCGAGCGCCTTGATGATGAGATTAATGCAGGCAAAACCACATATAGCATAGCCAACTGTAGCATGCGCACGCTCGCGCGAAAGAGAAGTCTTCTGTTCTTCGAGCGCCTTGATGATGAGATTAATGCAGGCGCCGTAGCATGCGCACGCTCGCGGAAAGAGAAGTCTACTTCCTCTTGTTCTTCGAGCGCCTTGATGATGACATTAATGCAGGCAAAACCACATATAGCATAGCCAACTGTAGCATGCGCACGCTCGCGCGAAAGAGAAGTCTTCTTCCTCTTGTTCTTCGAGCGCCTTGATGATAGCATAGCATAGCAACTGTAGCATGCGCACGCTCGCGGGAAAGAGAAGTCTACTTCCTCTTGTTCTTCGAGCGCCTTGATGATGAGATTAATGCAGGCAAAACCACATATAGCATAGCCAACTGTAGCATGCGCACGCTCGCGCGAAAGAGAAGTATTCTTCCTCTTGTTCTTCGAGCGCCTTGATGATGACATTAACGCAGGCAAAACCACATATAGCATAGCCAACTGTAGCATGCGCACGCTCGCGGGAAAGAGAAGTCTACTTCCTCTTGTTCTTCGAGCGCCTTGATGATGACATTAACGCAGGCAAAACCACATATAGCATAGCCAACTGTAGCATGCGCACGCTCGCGGGAACGAGAAGTCTCTTCCTCTTGCTTTGAGCGCCTTGATGATGAGATTAATGCAGTAAAAACCACATATACATAGCCAACTGTAGCATGCGCACGTCGCGGGAAAGAGAGTCGTCTTCCTCTTGTTTCTTCGAGCGCCTTGATGATGATATTAATGCAGCAAACCACATATGCTAGCCAATGTGCATGCGCCACGCTCGCGCGAAGGAAGTCTTCTACTCTGTTCTTCGAGCGCCTTGATGATGAGATTAATGCAGCCAAAACCACTATACATAGCCCACTTAGCATGCGCACGCTCGCGCGAAAGAGAAGTCTTCTTCCTCTTGTTCTTCCGAAGCGCCCTTGCATTGATGAGATTTAATGCAGGCAAAAGCCACATATAGCATAGCCACTGTAGCATGCGCACGCTCCGCGTAAAGAGAAGGCTACTTCCTCTTGTTCTTCGAGCGCCTTGATGATGAGATTAATGCAGGCAAAACCACATATAGCATAGCCAACTGTAGCATGCGCACGCTCGCGGGAAAGAGAAGTCTACTTCCTCTTGTTCTTCGAGCGCCTTGATGATGAGATTAATGCAGGCAAAACCACATATAGCATAGCCAACTGTAGCATGCGCACGCTCGCGCGAAAGAGAAGTTCTACTTCCTCTTGTTCTTCGAGCGCCTTGATGATGAGATTAATGCAGGCAAAACCACATATAGCATAGCCAACTGTAGCATGCGCACGCTCGCGCGAAAGAGAAGTATCTTCCTCTTGTTCTTCGAGCGCCTTGATGATGACATTAAACGCAGGCAAAACACATATAGCATAGCCAACTGTAGCATGCGCACGCTCGCGGGAAAGAGAAGTCTACTTCCTCTTGTTCTTTGAGCGCCCTTGATGATGAGCATTAATGCAGGCAAAACCACATATAGCATAGCCAACTTAGCATTGCGCACGCTCGCGGGAAAGGAGAAGTTATTCTTCCTCTTGTCTTCGAGCGCCTTGATGATGAGATTAATGCATTAATGCAGGCAAAACCACATATAGCATAGCCAACTGTAGCATGCGCACGCTCGCGCGAAAGAGAAGTCTTCTTCCTCTTGTTCTTCGAGCGCCTTGATGATGAGATTAATGCAGGCAAAACCACATATAGCATAGCCAACTGTAGCATGCGCACGCTCGCGCGAAAGAGAAGTCTTCTTCCTCTTGTTCTTCGAGCGCCTTGATGATGAGATTAATGCAGGCAAAACCACATATAGCATAGCCAACTGTAGCATGCGCACGCTCGCGCGAAAGAGAAGTCTTCTTCCTCTTGTTCTTCGAGCGCCTTGATGATGAGATTAATGCAGGCAAAACCACATATAGCATAGCCAACTGTAGCATGCGCACGCTCGCGCGAAAGAGAAGTCTACTTCCTCTTGTTCTTCGAGCGCCTTGATGATGAGATTAACGCAGGCAAAACCACATATAGCATAGCCAACTGTAGCATGCGCACGCTCGCGGGAAAGAGAAGTCTTCTTCCTCTTGTTCTTCGAGCGCCTTGATGATGAGATTAATGCAGGCAAAACCACATATAGCATAGCCAACTGTAGCATGCGCACGCTCGCGGGAAAGAGAAGTCTACTTCCTCTTGTTCTTCGAGCGCCTTGATGATGACATTAACGCAGGCAAAACCACATATAGCATAGCCAACTGTAGCATGCGCACGCTCGCGGGAAAGAGAAGTCTTCTTCCTCTTGTTCTTCGAGCGCCTTGATGATGAGATTAATGCAGGCAAACCACATATAGCATAGCCAACTGTAGCATGCGCACGCTCGCGGGAAAGAGAAGTCTACTTCCTCTTGTTCTTCGAGCGCCTTGATGATGACATTAACGCAGGCAAAACCACATATAGCATAGCCAACTGTAGCATGCGCACGCTCGCGGGAAAGAGAAGTCTTCTTCCTCTTGTTCTTCGAGCGCCTTGATGATGAGATTAATGCAGGCAAAACCACATATAGCATAGCCAACTGTAGCATGCGCACGCTCGCGGGAAAGAGAAGTCTACTTCCTCTTGTTCTTCGAGCGCCTTGATGATGACATTAACGCAGGCAAACCACATATAGCATAGCCAACTGTAGCATGCGCACGCTCGCGCGAAAGAGAAGTCTACTTCCTCTTGTTCTTCGAGCGCCTTGATGATGACATTAACGCAGGCAAAACCACATATAGCATAGCCAACTGTAGCATGCGCACGCTCGCGGGAAAGAGAAGTCTACTTCCTCTTGTTCTTCGAGCGCCTTGATGATGAGATTAATGCAGGCAAAACCACATATAGCATAGCCAACTGTAGCATGCGCACGCTCGCGGGAAAGAGAAGTCTACTTCCTCTTGTTCTTCGAGCGCCTTGATGATGACATTAACGCAGGCAAAACCACATATAGCATAGCCAACTGTAGCATGCAGGGGCGTAGCCAAGGGGGGGGGGAGTTGGGGGGGTTCAAACCCCCCCCGAAATTTTTCGATTTTGCTTGCGTATATATACACACACACATACAAACGCACACACGAACATACATAAAGTATGGTTGAACCCCCCCCCCCCCCGAAAAAAATTTCTGGCTACGCCCCTGGTAGCATGCGCACGCTCGCGGGAAAGGTAAGTCTTCTTCCTCTTGTTCTTCGAGAGCCTTGATGATGATAATAACGCAGGCAAAACCACATATAGCATAGCCAACTGTAGCATGCGGCGCTGGCTCCACTCCGGCAGTGCGCTTCGATACTAATAACATGAACAAGAAGAAAAGGCGGCGGAGCGGAGGGCTCGCAAGGCAGCAGCACGCGGGCTCGCCGCCAAGACCCTGCGGTGAGAGCTCGCGAGGCCGTAGAGAGACGTAAGCGTCGTGCGGACCCCGAGATACAAGCCCGCGAAGCCGAAGCAACGTGAAAGCGGCGGCAAGAGAGCCTCGAAGAGGTACGGGCGCAGGATGCAGCGGCCAAGCGCCGAAAGTGATCGCTAGTACCTGAAGTTGGTGGCGCCGACGCGCGCTTCAAGCGTGATTTCCTCGACCCCACGTTCGGCCACAGCTGCAAGGTCTGCGACCGCTTGTGGTTCGACAACAACCTGACCACAATCGCTACTATAACAACGTGTGACGTCTTTATATGACAGTAGAGGAATCGTACGGAGCATTCATGGTTTACCCGATTATCTCCGAGCCAGCTCCTCGATAATCATTCACTTCGTGGATATGGCGTGATTTTTTTTTTATTGACTAAGTTCATTCATGCAGAATCCTTCGAAAATGAAATGCAGTTGCAACAGTTTCGGCCACATTTAATGCTTATTCTTAGTTTAGGATGTATATTACTTGATGAAGACAAAAAAAAAAAGACGGGCTTCAGGTTGCATTAGTGAATAATTATATAGCCTTTCTGCCGATGCCAGCATGCAAAAGCTGTACTATATTTTATTCTGACAAAAATTTTTTTCGTTACGTAACTCTTGGGTGTCTTGCTAGCGATCACTACGAGGAACATCTTGTTAACTATTACAATTAATGGTATATATCGATCAATGGCAGGGTAATCAGGAGACGTATAATAGGTTTTGTTAGGCGGGGCTCAGATTGGAAAACATAATTGATGTCGAGCCTTTGTGTTTGATTCAACTGCTCAGTAAAGGAGACTGCACACTGGGTAATTAGGAGCTTTGAAATGGGCGCCATGCGGAAATAAGGGAGGACGGGAGAATATTAAGAGAGAAGGTAAAAAAACCAAAGATGGAAAGCAGGAATATCTGCAGAGTTCAGCTCGCTTTTCTTCCCCAAGCGTCTGTGTCAGCTTGCATCAGGTCGCGCTTCAGAGCAAGCAGAGCTTTAGGTTAATGCTCTCTGAAGGGGATTTGAGGTGGGTGATCGGGCGTTTTTCAAAGTTTAGAGAGGAGAGCGTGAGTTAAGAAGACAGCGAAAACGCAACGAAAAAAGTAATAAAGGGCGCACAGAGCGCTTAAAAACGTATTGCAAAGAAATGAGAACTCCATTACCAATAAAGTAATGGGGATTGATACCGATAGAAACACCAGACTACAGGCTTACCCAAGAAATGGACAATAGAAAGTTGAGCGGCTTATTACAGATATGAAGCCCTGGAATGACAGAGTAAGTTATAGATAAGAGAATAAGAAAGGGCCGTGTCAGAAGAGCCTTTATGATATATATATATATATATATATATATATATATATATATATATATATATATATATATATATATATATATATATATATATATATATATATATATATATATATATATATATATATATATATATATATATATATATATATATATATATATATATATATATATATATATATATGGACAGTTTTACCGAAATAGCGAAACATTGTAAACGATGGGAAGGTTTAGCGTTGCGTTGAGGCTCGAAATGAGGTGGGATGGTGGCACGACACCGCACGCGACATAACTGCTGCTACGCAGTGTGTCGACAGCTATTGGGAGTCTCATAACACTGGCGTGTTGGAGAGAGCATCCATCGGTGTAACAGGCGTCTCACCGCAATGGTGAGAGAAATGAGACAGAAGGAAAACAAATAGCGTTTGTAGAACGAAGTGTACTGTTCATTCCGGTTCGACCACTGTATTCGCCACGGGTTGGTTTACACATAATCACACAGCAAGAATTCCAACTTTTGTGCGTATACAATGTCTATGCCAACAGCAGAAAGCTACGGCTGCGAGGAAGCTGCGAGTTTCATGTAGGATACTCCGAAAGAGGGCCTGAAAAGCAACCAATCAGCGTAAGGAAAGCAATGAACTGTACACCACATACATGCGCCAACCGGCCAAAATATGACACACGGCAAAGACTGGAATTTATTACTCACTCGCGTAAACATATCCGGGCTTACTGATAAATGGCACCTTGTCAGCAAAGGCTTTCGGCTACTTCGAGTACGTAATTTAGGTGATTAATAATGTCGATGAAGGTAGCGATGTGGGCTTGCTAGTATTGCATCCTACTTGATGATAACGCAAGTTAGATGACAGAAATGGCACGCTGGACACAACACAGCTTGTCGGGTGTGCGTTTTCTGTCATCCCTGTCATTTAGCTTGCGCGGCCATCAGTTAAGTGATTAAGCGTTTCATCATGTTTCCGATGCGTTGAAAAACGAGGCAAAATTTCAAAAAGATGGTTGATCCCTCCGTCATAGGAATCGGAATAACACGAAAGTAAAGCGTGCCCTTACAGACGTAACTGAATGTTTACTGTACATTCATATAAGAGAGTTTGTACAATGTATATTGGTGTCTGGCAGCTATAGCACCGTTTAACGTGGATGCACCCGCTTTGATGATTGGTGGTACATCTCCACTCGACGACTAACGTCCATGTTAAATGATTAAACAAACCCTTGTGGTAGCCAAGGTAGTTAACGGTGAAAGCGTAATCAGACAACGAGGTGTGATAGCCAGAAGAGCGTGGCATATTGGTCGCAGAACTTGGTCGCCATCCCGCGGCATGTTAAAATGTGATTGAATACCACGGCCGGACTAGAGGGAAACGCAAAGCGCGTCGTGCCGCCCCGGTAGCCCGGCCGCGATTTTTCTCGGGACGAGCGCGTGAGCGGATAACGCAGTGTAACAGCCAGGTGAGGCAAGCGCGCGTCGCAGAGCTATTTTAAAGACGATAGTCTTTCTTGGGATACTTAAACGGAGAAATTTTGGTCTGTCTTTCTGTCTTTCTGTTTGTCGGCACGTCACTCGAGTCAGCCACTCGGCCAAAGTTGAACCACTTGCCCAAGGGCCAGCCATCTTGAACGGCTGACTAGGGGTGCTATGCAGGATGGCCCGAGTTTGGCGAAACTCGGGATCTTTCCGAGCTCTGGTGACATCCCCTTTTAAACGAGCTAATAGTACGAGAAGGTGAAATCCATCCCTCAGCGCGGGCTCCGTTCCATTGGTTACGATGGAACGCGGCGTCACGTCAAGGGCGGTCGAGAAGGTTGGGTGGTGTCGTCAAACTTCTTTCATTTTTTTGTCGTTCCACTGAGTGCAGAAGTGCACTCATGCAAGAAAAGTGGCAGAAAGCTCTACTAACTACATTTTTTATGTGTGCGCGGGCCGTTTGAATTCATTTTCAAGCATTTAATGTCTGCATTAAGTATCCTTTAGGATAATCAGCACCGTGTCCTCTGAGAATAGTTCCGACAGAGCGCCTTATAACACGGCGGCTAGAGCTAATCGCCGAGGCCACGTGTGTAATCACCATGGTCGGCCTGTACATACTAGCGCGTTGCTCGGCCGGCGCGCGCCCTCGTCGTTCTCTTCTTCATCGTCTGCTCGCTCCAGAGCTAATTGGCTGGGCGGTAAAGCTAACTAAGTCAGGACGTGCAATGACGAAGCTGATTAGGCCAAATCATGCGAAGGCCGAGTTAAGCCACGTCTTACTAAGACCATGCTAATGAAGTTGTGTAAAGCTAGAAACAAGGTAGTTAAGATCATGACAACTAACACGACGCTAATTAGGAGCATGTAATTAACACCAAGATAATCAAGACCTTACTCACCGAGATCGTGTTAATTAGGGTCGTGCTAATTAGGGTTATGCTAATTACATCTGTACTATTCAGGACCTTGCAAATTAAACCTGAGCAATTAATGCCCTGGTAACTAAGACACTATAAATTAATGTTTACTAGCACGACGCTAATTAGGAGCGTGCTAATTAGGATCGTACTCATTAGAATTACGCTAATTACATCTGTACCATTCAGGACCTTGCGAAATAAACCTGAGTCATTAATGCTGCTGTAATTAAAACATCAACAGTTAGTGCTAATTAGCATGACGCTAATTAGGAGCGTGTACTTAAAACCAAGATAATGAAGACCTTACGCACTGAAGTCGTGTTAATTAGGAACGTGCTAATTAGTATTATACTAATTACATCTGTGCTATTCAGGACCTTTCCAATTAAACCTGGGTAATTAATGTCGTGGTAATTAAAACATTAACAATTAAGAAAGGACATTCAATATCATGTTAAGACCTTCCTAATCAATAGCACCAATACTGAGACCGAACTGACACGGTCTTTACTCCGAAGCAGACCAAGCATACTGAGTAGACGAGCCACGTAAAAAGCTGGAAGAAGCTAGGTGACCACTAGTTCCTCCGATGGCTCCAGCCTTGCACAAGTAGTGCAAGCTGACCAAATTATTTTATATGCAAAAAAGCTGCTGAGTAGCGTCCACCGCATAAAACACTTGACAAGCACACCGGCGCTATCACAGTTACGAGTTGAACTGGGGCCTTTTCAGAATCAAGGAGTTTGTGCCCGAGTTCGCGCGTCAATCAATTTGATGGACAGAGGCCCGCGGCGAAGGGCGGGTCCGCCCACCGCGTTTCCTCTTGCCGAGGAACAGTGCTCACAACGCAACGCCAGCGAGCGGCACGATTCATCTATGAGCCTAATCGCACCGATTACGCAAACACGCACGAAGAACTAAAGGTATCGTCATTACGTCGCTACGATGTCTCGCATCACTTTCACCGCTCTCATGACGTACCACTCAGAGCTATGAAGCAAGCGCCCCTGGTGGGATTTTCGGCGAGAACTATTTACTTGTTTACTATTTACTTGTTTGTGGAGGCATTGTTTCTACCGATTCGCTACTACAGAAAAATCTTCAGACGTGTAATGTAAGTATAGCAGTAACCTGTCCGTTTATTTATCTGTAATATTCCAGAGAAGCGAAAAGAGCTGCACCAGAGTGCTGCGCGTGCGCCCTTGTTGCCTTCGAGAGTGGAAATTTCCATGCTGCAGGGGGAACGAAAGAATTTTCCGAAAGAGGACAAACGGCCACGAACACGCCTGTGGGAGGCGCGATGATCAGTTGGCAAAAAGATGGCGCGACAATCACGCTGACGTCGCTGCACTGTTGAAATGTTGACTGAGTGGCGGCGCTGACGCGTCCGCACGTGGTGTTTCTTTGAAAACCGCCGCAAATGCCGCACATGCGTTTGTGACGCCATGCTCGTTCTTGTAGCCGTTTTTATCAACGCTGCTATCGCGTGCTCCGCACTGTCTTTCTGTCATGACCGCCGTAATGCAAGCTCGGAGCAAGCTCGTGTGCCCGAGAAGCTCGGGCCATCCTGCATAGCACCCTAGGTTTATACTTGTGTACATTGTCGATCAAAAAGCAAACATTACGCATATCTGAGGCGCAACATCACTAGGTAAGTATTAGGTTGTATGTTCCTTCAATAGAAAATGCATACATACGTAATTCTAAAGACCCTAGTTTCTTAAGCTGCGCTTAAAATGCGACTGCGCTGAAACTTGCCTTCCTCCGTGCCCTCTGCACGAGCTCATTGTTGTGTTTCGGTTTCGGTTCTGTATTGCACTGTACGAATGCCATGGGGCGCCGCTCTGGCATTCCTGTTTTACTCAGGCGACGTGTAAATAAAAGAGTGTGTGGAGAGTACTCGTTGAGTGCGGACGTTTCTTCTGCTTCACTGCTTCGCGCCAAACCGCGTGTTAGAGCTGGCTGGCGTCCCCGCCGGTCGCGTTGGTCACCGCCGGTCTTCGCCTGCTGCTGCGCCGGGACTACCAGCCCGCAACACAGCACTCATGTTTCCTGACGTATTGCCAGATGGCGTCCATATCTCACGCAGCGCCTCTTCTATCGTCTTTAGACGACATTTGCAGCGAAGCACGCAGATACGCGGCCAATTTTTTGGTTTGGATTAGCGTGATGCTATGAGCGAGGCCGACGCTTTTACGACGCTTGGGCTAAGATCGCCACCTCGCGGTGTGTCAAAGCATTGACAAAATTGAACTTCTATTGAAAACGCGCTGAATGGGACGGACGTGTAACGCGTTGCAGGTGCTAATCGCGGAGGCCACGAGGCCACAGTAATGACGAATTAGAATTACTTTACTTTACCGCTCCCGGAGGGCAACACCATCCCGCCGACCGGGAGAGTGGTAGATATAAAAGGCGCGTTTGTAAAGCCTCTAGAGTCTATCCGTCTAAAGGTGTCAACTTGGCGAGGACGCGACCTTTCCGTGTTCGCGAAAGCTAAAGCATGCAACATATTTCTTGCATCAAAGCTTATCTGCGTTTTACAGGTATTGCACTGCTCTCGTGTACATATTCAGGCATTTCACAGAATATTTGCCTGCTTTATCTGGAGTTCATCATGGGAAGCCATGAGAAGGGACAACCTTTTTCTTCCGCTTGAGAAGGGTGGGCTTAGTCTTGTGCATTTGTTTGTGCGACAACTGGCGCTGCGATTTTTTTACCCTGAGGACGTCTGTCACCCGTTTCTTCTGGCTGTTATGCGGAACCGTCTTTCTCACCATCTCCCTTTTCTTTTCGTCACAACAAGAGTGGCGGAAGAATCGCAATTATGGGGTTTCTTGAAAGATATTGTCGACACTGTCCAGATTTTGAAGGCCAGATTCACGTCAGAGTACTTGTACAAAGTGGACAGAAAGACGCTAACCGCTGCACTTGTAAACACCCTTTTCCCTGAACCTGTTTACCGACAGCAATATTGATCTAATTCTGGTCATGATGTATTCTGCCGTGTACGATGTGTATATCGCCAGCTGTGAAAACGTTTTTCTTTAAGCTGCACACATCCACTTTACCCGTAAAGACATGGCTTCATGAAAAAGGGATATACGTGCCCTGGTCTGTAAATTGCAGGCTATGCAACGAGCATGAAACAATCGAGCATTGTTTTATTCATTGCCGTGATGCATTTCATTTCTGGGACATTCTTAAGAGAACCCTCAGAAAAGAATTTCCAATTACATCGCATGGTGTGAGGTTCCTCTCGTTCGAAAAGAGCATCAACAATAGTGCACCATATGATTTAATCATGCTGTTAGGTCTATGAGAAGCCGCATGATTGACAGACATGCTGAGCCACCTCGCTCGACAAGGTCTGTCTTTCGAGAAGAAGCAGCTAACGTGCGTCGTGTTGCTGAGACTTTCGACCCCGTTCCGGAGAGGCTTGGACTTCTGGACGCTTGTGTCTGTTTACCGGACTTTTGAAGATTCCTTGGACTATGTGAAACTATGTGTGTTTTGTGCATATGTGCACGTGAGTGTAATTCTAAAGCGATGATTTATGTTGTAATAGATGGCGAGATTTGACGGCATTATTCCCATGCATTAAAGAAAATAAAGTGACCGTGGCGCAGTGGATAGTGTGCCCGGCATCTGTTGTTACGGACCGAGCTGTCGTGGGTTCGATTGTCGTTGACGGAACTTTTTTTTTCTTTGCCATCTGATCGTGTAAATTTTTTCGACGTCATTTCCGTGACGGAAATACGTCACTGAAGTCTTGGTGGACCCCGGCATCAAACACTTTCGTGTTAAAAAAAGTTACAAGACTATCGCTACTCCTTTTTTCAAAAGCTTAGTTCATATCACGGGCGTTTCGTTTTATTTGGGTTTCATGTGGTGGCAGCGCACTCACGAAACTGTGTAGATGCACGCCACTACCTTCGAATTTCGAACGGTAGAGTCGTGACGCTCCATTATTGTTTCTATCTAACTACTCATCATATTTTATACGGAATCGATTCGCTCGCTTTTCCTCGGATGACATAAATATTGCAAATTTATCTGAAGGTTTATTCAATAAACTTTTAATAGGTTTAACAGAAATGAGTGAAATGATGGGATCAATCCCAGCGTAATCCTTCTGGTCTTGTGCGTGCAAAAATAACTGTTCTCACTGGTATGGCGTTCTGTCGCATTTTTCGCGATATATATATATATATATATATATATATATATATATATATATATATATATATATATATATATATAATTTGGTGCAGATATATATATATATATATATATATATATATATATATATATATATATATATATATATATAATTTGGTGCAGAAGCCGTTGTGGGCATTTAAATAACATACAACTGTACTGTTTTAGGGGCGAAGCTCCTTAAGGCGGCAACCGTTCGTCCCTCGTAGTAGTGCGTAACCAGTCGTAACTCTAGTACCAGATCTTGACCTCCAAGGTGGTGCCGGTGGGAGATTTTTCCTGTGCGTTGTTGAACAATAAAAAATTCGCAGCGTGCGCGTTAACTAAAAGCCGAATTCTTCTGTCTCTCATTCCCCATTAGCAGCCATTGGCATGTTCCAGTAGGAAACGTTAGTAGAAGTAGAAGTGTAAGTGTTAGCTAAAAGCCGACTTCTTCTGTCTCTCATTCCCATTAGCAGCCATTGTTTACCTCCAAGGTAGTGCCTGGTGAGATTTCTTCTGTGCGTGATTAAACAATAAAAGTTTTGTTCAAAACGCCGTTGATTGATGAAATAAACCAACGAAAGACGCCAGATGTTTTCTAAAAGCAAAACGAAAGAACGCCAGATGTTTTCTAAAGCAATGGTTTTCTAAACAATGAAAATTCACAGCGTACATGTAAAATTAAAGTGAGCTGCAAGTCGTCATAACTCATCGAACCTTTAGTATAAACGCGCCCGATCTCACGTCGGTGATGATGTACTGGGCAGAATTCACGGAAGATTCACGGTTTACCAATGAACCTCCGCAGCTTCGCCCATTCATCATCATTCACTCCGTGGATATGCTGTAATTTTTTTGTTGCAATTCGCCGCCATTATTGAAAGCACAATGTTATCTGCAAAGCGTAACGCGGAGATATTCCTCTTTTATTCTTATTTGTTCCCAATCTGGTCGTTTGAATACTTAATGCGGTGAACAACATTGGAGAGGTACTAGCATGTATACTATGCTCTGTATTACATATGTAACGCATAACATTGATCTCTCTTTTGTAGCGTTAGCTACACTTGCCTAGCTGGAGCCGATTTCGCGTGGAGCGTCATGAGCCGTGCTGCGCATGCGCGAGGATCAGTGATGTCACACAGCTGGGTCACCGGAGCTGGCATCTCACGCGCTCTCCGACACCGCCGCGCGCGGCTCGCCGCTGCTGGTCTGCGCCACATTCGAGACGAGTGACGTCGTAGGCACAGTGGCGCCAGCATAGCTCGGCACACTCACTCATGAGTGCACTCACTCACACTCACTCACACTCATTTGAACGTTGTGAGTGTGAGTATGAGTGAGTACTCATGAGTGTGAGTGGACGTGAGTGTGAGTATGAGTGAGTACTCATGAGTGTGAGTGGACGTGAGTGTGAACGTGAGTGAGCACTCATGAGTGTGAGTAGTCGTGAGTGTGAACTGAGTGAGCACTCATGAGTGTGAGTGGACGTGAGCGTGAACGTGAGTGAGCACTCATGAGTGTGAGTAGTCGTGAGTATGAACGTGAGTGAGCACTCATGAGTGTGAGTAGTCGTGAGTGTGAACGTGAGTGAGCACTCATGAGTGTGTGTGGACGTGAGTGTGAACGTGAGTGAGCACTCATGAGTGTGAGTAGTCGTGAGTATGAACGTGAGTGAGTGTGAATGGACGTGAGTGTGAACGTGAGTGAGCACTCATGAGGGTGAGTAGGCGTGAGTGTGAACGTGAGTGAGTACTCATGAGTGCGAGTAGATGTGAGTATGAACTTGAGTGAGGGCTCATGAGTGTGAGTGGACGTGAATGTGAACGTGAGTGAGCACTCATGAAGGTGAGTAGGCGTGAGTGTGAACGTGAGTGAGTGCTCATGAGTGCGAGTAGATGTGAGTATGAACGTGAGTGAGGGCTCATGAGTGTGAGTGGACGTGAGTGTGAACGTGAGTGAGCACTCATGAAGGTGAGTAGGCGTGAGTGTGAACGTGAGTGAGTGCTCATGAGTGTGAGTAGATGTGAGTATGAACGTGAGGGAGTGCTGATGAGTGTGAGTGGACGTGAGTGTGAACGTGAGTGAGTACTCATGAGTGTGAGTAGATGTGAGTATGAACGTGAGTGAGTGCTCATGAGTGTGAGTAGTCGTGAGTATGAACGTGAGTGAGTGGTCATGAGTGTGAATGGATGTGAGTGTGAACGTGAGTGAGCACTCATGAGGGTGAGTAGGCGTGAGTGTGAACGTGAGTGAGTACTCATGAGTGCGAGTAGATGTGAGTATGAACGTGAGTGAGGGCTCATGAGTGTGAGTGGACGTGAGTGTGAACATGAGTGAGCACTCATGAGGGTGAGTAGGCGTGAGTGTGAACGTGAGTGAGTACTCATGAGTGCGAGTAGATGTGAGTATGAACGTGAGTGAGGGCTCATGAGTGTGAGTGGACGTGAGTGTGAGCGTGAGTGAGCACTCATGAAGGTGAGTACGCGTGAGTGTGAACGTGAGTGAGTACTCATGAGTGTGAGTAGATGTGAGTGTGAACGTGAGTGAGCACTCATGAGTGTGAGTGGACGTGAGTGTGAACGTGAGTGAGCACTCATGAGTGTGAGTAGTCGTGAGTATAAACGTGAGTGAGCACTCATGAGTGTGAGTAGTCGTGAGTGTGAACGTGAGTGATCACTCATGAGTGTGAGTGGACGTGAGTGTGAACGTGAGTGAGAACTCATGAGTGTGAGTAGTCGTGAGTATGAACGTGAGTGAGTGCTCATGAGTGTGAATGGACGTGAGTGTGAACGTGAGTGAGCACTCATGAGGGCGAGTAGGCGTGAGTGTGAACGTGAGTGAGTACTCATGAGTGCGAGTAGATGTGAGTATGAACGTGAGTGAGGGCTCATGAGTGTGAGTGGACGTGAATGTGAACGTGAGTGAGCACTCATGAAGGTGAGTAGGCGTGAGTGTGAACGTGAGTGAGTGCTCATGAGTGCGAGTAGATGTGAGTATGAACGTGAGTGAGGGCTCATGAGTGTGAGTGGACGTGAGTGTGAACGTGAGTGAGCACTCATGAAGGTGAGTAGGCGTGAGTGTGAACGTGAGTGAGTGCTCATGAGTGTGAGTAGATCTTAGTATGAACGTGAGGGAGTGCTGATGAGTGTGAGTGGACGTGAGTGTGAACGTGAGTGAGTACTCATGAGTGTGAGTAGATGTGAGTATGAACGTGAGTGAGTGCTCATGAGTGTGAGTAGTCGTGAGTATGAACGTGAGTGAGTGCTCATGAGTGTGAATGGATGTGAGTGTGAACGTGAGTGAGCACTCATGAGGGTGAGTAGGCGTGAGTGTGAACGTGAGTGAGTACTCATGAGTGCGAGTAGATGTGAGTATGAACGTGAGTGAGGGCTCATGAGTGTGAGTGGACGTGAGTGTGAACGTGAGTGAGCACTCATGAGGGTGAGTAGGCGTGAGTGTGAACGTGAGTGAGTACTCATGAGTGCGAGTAGATGTGAGTATGAACGTGAGTGAGGGCTCATGAGTGTGAGTGGACGTGAGTGTGAGCGTGAGTGAGCACTCATGAAGGTGAGTACGCGTGAGTGTGAACGTGAGTGAGTACTCATGAGTGTGAGTAGATGTGAGTGTGAACGTGAGTGAGCACTCATGAGTGTGAGTGGACGTGAGTGTGAACGTGAGTGAGCGCTCATGAGTGTGAGTAGTCGTGAGTATAAACGTGAGTGAGCACTCATGAGTGTGAGTAGTCGTGAGTGTGAACGTGAGTGATCACTCATGAGTGTGAGTGGACGTGAGTGTGAACGTGAGTGAGCACTCATGAGTGTGAGTAGTCGTGAGTATGAACGTGAGTGAGTGCTCATGAGTGTGAATGGACGTGAGTGTGAACGTGAGTGAGCACTCATGAGGGTGAGTAGGCGTGAGTGTGAACGTGAGTGAGTACTCATGAGTGCGAGTAGATGTGAGTATGAACGTAAGTGAGGGCTCATGAGTGTGAGTGGACGTGAGTGTGAACGTGAGTGAGCACTCATGAAGGTGAGTAGGCGTGAGTGTGAACGTGAGTGAGTACTCATGAGTGTGAGTAGATGTGAGTATGAACGTGAGGGAGTGCTGATGAGTGTGAGTTGACGTGAGTGTGAACATGAGTGAGTACTCATGAGTGTGAGTAGATGTGAGTATGAACGTGAGCGAGTGCTCATGAGTGTGAGTGGACGTGAGTGAGTACTCATGAGTGTGAGTGGACGTGAGTGTGAACGTGAGTGAGCACTCATGAGTGTGAGTAGTCGTGAGTGTGAACTGAGTGAGCACTCATGAGTGTGAGTGGACGTGAGCGTGAACGTGAGTGAGCACTCATGAGTGTGAGTAGTCGTGAGTATGAACGTGAGTGAGCACTCATGAGTGTGAGTAGTCGTGAGTGTGAACGTGAGTGAGCACTCATGAGTGTGTGTGGACGTGAGTGTGAACGTGAGTGAGCACTCATGAGTGTGAGTAGTCGTGAGTATGAACGTGAGTGAGTGTGAATGGACGTGAGTGTGAACGTGAGTGAGCACTCATGAGGGTGAGTAGGCGTGAGTGTGAACGTGAGTGAGTACTCATGAGTGCGAGTAGATGTGAGTATGAACTTGAGTGAGGGCTCATGAGTGTGAGTGGACGTGAATGTGAACGTGAGTGAGCACTCATGAAGGTGAGTAGGCGTGAGTGTGAACGTGAGTGAGTGCTCATGAGTGCGAGTAGATGTGAGTATGAACGTGAGTGAGGGCTCATGAGTGTGAGTGGACGTGAGTGTGAACGTGAGTGAGCACTCATGAAGGTGAGTAGGCGTGAGTGTGAACGTGAGTGAGTGCTCATGAAGGTGAGTAGGCGTGAGTGTGAACGTGAGTGAGTGCTCATGAGTGTGAGTGGACGTGAGTGTGAACGTGAGTGAGTACTCATGAGTGTGAGTAGATGTGAGTATGAAGGTGAGTGAGTGCTCATGAGTGTGAGTAGTCGTGAGTATGAACGTGAGTGAGTGCTCGTGAGTGTGAATGGATGTGAGCGTGAACGTGAGTGAGCACTCATGAGGGTGAGTAGGCGTGAGTGTGAACGTGAGTGAGTACTCATGAGTGCGAGTAGATGTGAGTATGAACGTGAGTGAGGGCTCATGAGTGTGAGTGGACGTGAGTGTGAACGTGAGTGAGCACTCATGAGGGTGAGTAGGCGTGAGTGTGAACGTGAGTGAGTACTCATGAGTGCGAGTAGATGTGAGTATGAACGTGAGTGAGGGCTCATGAGTGTGAGTGGACGTGAGTGTGAGCGTGAGTGAGCACTCATGAAGGTGAGTACGCGTGAGTGTGAACGTGAGTGAGTACTCATGAGTGTGAGTAGATGTGAGTGTGAACGTGAGTGAGCACTCATGAGTGTGAGTGGACGTGAGTGTGAACGTGAGTGAGCACTCATGAGTGTGAGTAGTCGTGAGTATAAACGTGAGTGAGCACTCATGAGTGTGAGTAGTCGTGAGTGTGAACGTGAGTGATCACTCATGAGTGTGAGTGGACGTGAGTGTGAACGTGAGTGAGAACTCATGAGTGTGAGTAGTCGTGAGTATGAACGTGAGTGAGTGCTCATGAGTGTGAATGGACGTGAGTGTGAACGTGAGTGAGCACTCATGAGGGCGAGTAGGCGTGAGTGTGAACGTGAGTGAGTACTCATGAGTGCGAGTAGATGTGAGTATGAACGTGAGTGAGGGCTCATGAGTGTGAGTGGACGTGAATGTGAACGTGAGTGAGCACTCATGAAGGTGAGTAGGCGTGAGTGTGAACGTGAGTGAGTGCTCATGAGTGCGAGTAGATGTGAGTATGAACGTGAGTGAGGGCTCATGAGTGTGAGTGGACGTGAGTGTGAACGTGAGTGAGCACTCATGAAGGTGAGTAGGCGTGAGTGTGAACGTGAGTGAGTGCTCATGAGTGTGAGTAGATGTTAGTATGAACGTGAGGGAGTGCTGATGAGTGTGAGTGGACGTGAGTGTGAACGTGAGTGAGTACTCATGAGTGTGAGTAGATGTGAGTATGAACGTGAGTGAGTGCTCATGAGTGTGAGTAGTCGTGAGTATGAACGTGAGTGAGTGCTCATGAGTGTGAATGGATGTGAGTGTGAACGTGAGTGAGCACTCATGAGGGTGAGTAGGCGTGAGTGTGAACGTGAGTGAGTACTCATGAGTGCGAGTAGATGTGAGTATGAACGTGAGTGAGGGCTCATGAGTGTGAGTGGACGTGAGTGTGAACGTGAGTGAGCACTCATGAGGGTGAGTAGGCGTGAGTGTGAACGTGAGTGAGTACTCATGAGTGCGAGTAGATGTGAGTATGAACGTGAGTGAGGGCTCATGAGTGTGAGTGGACGTGAGTGTGAGCGTGAGTGAGCACTCATGAAGGTGAGTACGCGTGAGTGTGAACGTGAGTGAGTACTCATGAGTGTGAGTAGATGTGAGTGTGAACGTGAGTGAGCACTCATGAGTGTGAGTGGACGTGAGTGTGAACGTGAGTGAGCGCTCATGAGTGTGAGTAGTCGTGAGTATAAACGTGAGTGAGCACTCATGAGTGTGAGTAGTCGTGAGTGTGAACGTGAGTGATCACTCATGAGTGTGAGTGGACGTGAGTGTGAACGTGAGTGAGCACTCATGAGTGTGAGTAGTCGTGAGTATGAACGTGAGTGAGTGCTCATGAGTGTGAATGGACGTGAGTGTGAACGTGAGTGAGCACTCATGAGGGTGAGTAGGCGTGAGTGTGAACGTGAGTGAGTACTCATGAGTGCGAGTAGATGTGAGTATGAACGTGAGTGAGGGCTCATGAGTGTGAGTGGACGTGAGTGTGAACGTGAGTGAGCACTCATGAAGGTGAGTAGGCGTGAGTGTGAACGTGAGTGAGTACTCATGAGTGCGAGTAGATGTGAGTATGAACGTGAGTGAGGGCTCATGAGTGTGAGTGGACGTGAGTGTGAACGTGAGTGAGCACTCATGAAGGTGAGTAGGCGTGAGTGTGAACGTGAGTGAGTACTCATGAGTGTGAGTAGATGTGAGTATGAACGTGAGGGAGTGCTGATGAGTGTGAGTTGACGTGAGTGTGAACATGAGTGAGTACTCATGAGTGTGAGTAGATGTGAGTATGAACGTGAGCGAGTGCTCATGAGTGTGAGTGGACGTGAGTGAGTACTCATGAGTGTGAGTAGGAATGAGTACGAACGTGAGTGAGTGCTCATGAGTGTGAGTGGACGTGAGTGTGAGTAGGAATGAGTATGAACGTGAGTGAGTGCTCATGAGTGCGAGTGGACGTGAGTGTGAACGTCAGTGAGCACTCATGAGGGTGAGTAGGCGTGAGTATGAACGTGTGTGAGTGCTCATGAGTGTGAGTAGTCGTGAGTTTGAACGTGAGTGAGCACTCATGAGGGTACTATTAGTGTAACTGAGTACACTCTAAGAAAAAGAAGAGTCAAAAGAGGGTCACGGCCGCGTGACTCTCTTCGGTGTTATTTGATCCCTTTTGGAAGGTATATGAGAGAAAGAGAGCATTTGGGCTGGAGTCACGGGACTCTCCTAAAGCGCGTTTCGATTGGCTTCCGCGATGAAGGCGCAGTCGTATGCGCCATACGTATCGCGCGTTTGCCGTTCGGCGCCGTTCTGGCGCGGTGGCTCGCCTCCCTCGCCGACGGAGCCAGCCGGGCTGGCGCCGCGCCTCGGCCTTCTCTCTCAGTGTGCTCGGGCTCTTGGAATGCGTTGTGCGTTGCGTCGGTTGCACGGGTTGCGTCAGTTGCCTGTCGTGTAGTTTTGTGTTAGATCAAAAATGCGCATCTTCGGTGGCGTTGACGCCAGGCTCCGTGCTCGAAGTCACACTAGGAGGGCGGAATATTCATGGAGCCGCGGACACGAACAACGTGCGCCCGTTAACGGTGAGTGTACTGCTTTCGTAGGTACTAATTATACAGCTTTAGCTGGGCGTCTGCAGCAGCTCTGCGGAAGTTATCTGCCAGCCATTTCCAACAGCAGCCTGCGTCCGCGCGGCTGTTGCGGATGCCGTTATGCGCGTTGCAGTACAAGCTCCCATAAAATGAGCGATGCAAACAATTATCAAGGGTCATCTTTTGCTGATCGCACATTGTGTCTGCACTGCTGAAGGTGCAAGATGTCGTTTGGAGATGCGCTTTACTTTACTTCATAATAACATTTCTATCAACCATGAGTGTACAGCATGCTTCCGCGCGTGGGAACGTAAAAAAAAGCCCGTCTACAGAACGCTTAGACGCACTATATATTATGGTTTTTCTTGGCTTAAAGACGCTAGTTTGAGGTACAGACATAGTAGGATGCTTCCAGCACGTACGCGTTGGTCCAGGGGCGCAGCCAGAAATTTTTTTCGGGGGGGGGGGGGTTCAACCATACATTATGTATGTTCGTGCGTGTGTTTGTATGTGTGCATGTATATATATGCAAGCAAAATTGAAAAATTTCGGGGGGGGGTTTCAACCCCCCCCCCCAACCCCCCCCTTGGCTACGCCCCTGCGTTGGTCACTTAAGTTGGACACGCCTCGCCGGTAAGGTGAAAAAGCGATAGACTTTCGACGGCGCGCATTGTTGCGGTCGCCGCCGTGCACTTTTTTCCTTGGTTTCTGTTTGCTGTTTTCGTGGTTCGCCAACATCTGCGATGACGCTGTAACAGAATCAAGTGAATTTACGTGATTGTGGGAGTTATGTGCGCCAATTATAGCATATGACATGCTTGATCTCGACGTAGACGGCGTCCGCGCGCGCTGCGTGTCGTTCGGGTGCTCGTACTCGAATGTGTTTGCTGAGTATTTAAAGATGGGTTACGTTTGTAAAACATGCGGTCAGTAACCGCTCACGGCGTGCCCCTGACTGCCGGAGGATGTGCTTGGGTGTCGGAATACGCTGGCGCAAAGAAGTGCTTATTCTGAAACCAAATTTTGAAGCGATTTCTCAGAAAAGATTTGCTTTCATTCGTGCATAGCCAGTGCCGACGCGACGGCGACGTCTTCGACACGCTAGCCGATCAAAACGCGCTGCAAGAGTGACAACTGACTCTTGCAGAAAAGTTAAATATCATTTTCTGATTCTACCTTCCAAAAGGGGTCAAATGAATTACCGAAGAGAGTCGGTTGCCGTGACCCCCTTTTGACCTTTTTTTTTCTTGAAGTGTAGCACTGTTTCGACTATTAATTTTCCTGAGACCGGTGACGTGTGCAACACCACCACGAGCAACCTTTTTGCTAATACTAGAGAAATTAAGAGTCCGCCGCGGTGGTGTAGCGGACGGTGCTCGGCTGCTGACCCGAAGGTCGCGTGTACGACCCCGGCCGCGGCGGTCGCATTTCGATGGAGGCGTGGTGGTAGATGCCCGTGTACTGTGCGATGTCAGTGCACGTTAAACACCAGCTGGTCAAAATTTCCGGAGCCCTCCACTGCGGCACGCCTCATAATCATATCGTGGTTTTGGCGCGTTAAACCCAAATATTATTACCAGAGAAAATAAGTGAGCGCTCAGCAACAGTAAATGATTTCGCCAACTAACATAGTGGTGTTCCAGTTTCTACAGTCTACTAATTCTACTTGATCACTGGAGTTGGTAATACTGACGCGTTGTCGTTTCTTTATTATTTTTTTGTAGTTTTGGAGAATTCACTTAATGCTTGCCTTCATGATTTACCTTCAAATTGCTGTTTCGTAAATCAGTGTGGTTAAGGTATTGTTCATCATTCCACGTCCATATTTTCTTCTTGTTCTAAAGCATCGTGTGATTTGTCAGGAAAAATCCTAATTTTTTTTTGTCCTGACTATATCCATCTTGGCCTGTCTCTTACCGGTTTACTTTACTTTATTTCTCTTCAGATTGAGCACAGTTTTCGGCATCACTAATCACTACATTTTACTTTGGCTATAGAGAAAATATTTCACGTTGATACTCCGCAAAGTGCGAAAACTAAAAGGCGAAAATGACATCACAGGACAACCTGTATCTGTGCCAGTTCGTAGTCCGTAGAGGTCGAGCTAATCCGTAAGTTTACTTCTTTCATAATACTTTCTCACGCATCCCAGACTTCTCACATGTACTTAAAAGCGAAAATTGTAGAAAAAAAAGACGCGATCATTCCGTGCGTTACGGCATCTGTCTTGACGTCGCGACAATATGATAAAGAAGTTTTGGCTACCTAAGCACGATGGCTGTGAAGGAACCGAGGGATCGTGAATATCCTAGAAACCCGGAAAAAGATTCACAGTGCCCCTGATGCATTCTCCTAAGACGGCTTGAATACCAAAGCCATCGGGTGCGACTATTTTACATTGCAATTTATATCGCACAAGCGCCGCTTTGCTTTTTCTTTTTCACACGAAGGCCGCAAAGGCAAAGGTAGCGCACAGTTCCGCGCTTTAGCGGTCACTAGGTTTTTTGAGCCAGCCTTTCGTGCTTCGCGTGAGACATAAAAGGCTTCCTTCATAAATTATGAGTTTGTGATGACCTTTTGATCCTTGCGCATAATGAGGTAGGTAGGTAATGAACTTTAAAATATTTAGAGTCCAACGAGGAATCACTGACCCGGGCTAGGCCTCCAGGAGCCGTCGTCCGGGGAACATCGTGCGACGTCCTCGGCGATAGCCCTGGCTCGCTGGACAGCCCAGATTTAGTCCACTAGATGTGGGCTGAGAAGGGCGGCTCGCCACCAACCAGCCAGTCGTCATGGGGTACACACTCCCTCGTCCAGGTAGTGGCGGCGAATACCGCACTCGCACTTCCAAAGTGTGTGTGCCATGTCGGCTGTCTCGTGCCCGCACCACGGACAGCCGGGTGACGGGTGGAGCGACGGACACAGCCTGTTCAGATGCCGGGGATATTCGAATGTGTCAATTTGCAGACGTCTCAGGTCAGACGCCTGAGACCTCTCTAGCTGCTTGTGGGGTGGCGTTTTCCTGTAGTGGCTGAAGATCTCGTGGTACGTGACCATGATGTCCTTGCAGTCCTGTAAGGCTTCGGGGTCTGTTATCATCGTCGCAGAAGAATGTCCTCCAACCTTGGGTGCCTCGCCATCGACGATGTCTCGCACAGCGGTGGCCCTTTCGTCCGCGTCGCGGCGGGTTAGCGGTCTCGCGACGCGGTGGGCGCGCTTGTTGTGGTTCGACGGGAGGTCGGGTCTTTGTTCGTTGCCAAGCTCTCCCACATGCGTGGGGAACCACTTGAGAGATTTGGTGGTGATAGCGCAGGACTTGAAGTCCACGACTCTGGCGTTCAGCATGTGCGCCGCCTCGACGGAGACCCATCCCTTGGTAAAGTTTCGCACCACCGTCTTGGCGTCACTCACGACAAGTGTGTCCTCGTTGCCACTATGGAGTATTGCTAGGGCTATGGTCATTTCTTCTGCCGCCTCGGACGATGGCAGCCTCGCCGGTCCCGTGGCGGTGGTCGACAGGAGCGCATAATGAGATGATGTATTTCCCGTGATCTCGTGTGTGTGTGTGTGTGTGTGTGTGTGTGTGCGCGCGCGTGCGTGTGTGTGTGTGTGTGCGTGTGTGTGTGTGTGTGTGTGTGTGTGTGTGTGTGTGTGTTTAATGATAGGGCTTGTACATGGACGAAGGAAAAGGACTAGGAGGGAGCGTCACATGGCATTACAGGTCACTTTTCCCGCTTGATGAGGCATATAAGACTTTTGCCTTAATACGAATAACTTTATATGAAGTACACCGATTCAATGTACTAGATACACATTTTTATGGCGTAATGCAGACGTTCATACTGCGTCGTCAACTCGCCATGTCTCAAAAGCGGCATAATCCAAGGATTAACGCGGCCGCTGGTGTGGCGCACAGAAATCACAATGTGGGACAAGGCCGATCAGCGCTGTGGTTGTGTGCTTCTTCCTCGACGTCGTGATTGTGCGCTGGATTTTCACTGTGTTCGCCGACAAAACAAACCTAAGCATTCAATGCTATATTGGTCGAGCAGCGTGCGAGCACAATGCACTTCAGGGGCGAGAAAGGGGGGGGGGGGGAGAAAATTGTTCCTGACATAGCGGCGGAGCATGCTTATGCATGGCTTGACATTTTGTACAAGCTATTCCTACCCGCCCCCCGCTCTTACCTTCGTGATTGTGTCCTAGCCCTTGTGGGAATAAATTTTCGTGGCTGCGGCTCGTTAGCTGACGTGAGTTTTAAACCCCTGGCATAAGTAGTGAAAGTGGAGTAAGCAAATAAGCGCCCCGTACATTTGCTGTTTGGTCAGTCGACGAAAATGAAAAGTTATACGCTAAAAGGTCGTTATTCACTCTTCGTTAATTCGGAAAATCGGATAATTCGGACGTGTTCGCTGGTCGCGGCAAGCTTATGCATTGTTTAATGGTATCAAACTCTTGTTAATTCGGTCATATTTGCCCGCAACCCGGTTAATTCGGACGAACCTCGGAGCGCACCAAGCAATCCGAGGTTCGACTCGGAATTCGACTCACAGGAGGAAAAACGGCATTCGCGAACAACTCAAACGGCTGCGGTCCTTCATAAAGGCGTGGTCGCCGTCCACGATCTAGCCATAATCACGTTGTTGGCGACAAAGACTTCGACGGCTGCGGCCCACTTGCTTTGTCTTCGATTTTGCTCGGCGCACGCGAACTGCGTGGGTGATATATCTATGATCGCGTCCATAGCGCCAGCGGCGACTGCGGGTCAAAACTGCGACAAGCAGTAGTTTCGTTTTCGGCGCGTCGCTTCATAACTGTGTAGTAGCCATTCATTATTGTGCATTAGCGAGCCAGGTTTATTCAGCAGCGGATGCTCTGCCGAGCAGTTTCGTTTCGACTGTGGGCGCAGGCCGCGCACGCGCCTTCGGAACTGCGTGGTCGCTATGATCGTGTCTTAATTTAGCAACCGCACTTTCGTTCACAGCGGATGCGGCACTCAGTAGCCTCGTTTTGACTTCGGGCAATGCACGCGCAATGTCACGCAGCTCGAACATAGTGGAAGCTGTTGAAGGTGAAGAGATTCAGCCGCAGTGCGCATGCTGGTATAAATTAAGGTTGCGACATTACGATGAACGAACGATCATTTGTCGATAATTTTTCCGGCGCAGAAGTTATCTTCACGTGCGCGTGGTGGCGGTGACGGTACGTAATAAAGGAGGGGGGCAGATCACGTTTAGCGTTAAGACACGGCTGTCTTGAGCCGCGGTCACATTGTGAACGGAGTTGCGAATGAAGAAATTTGCGGCATTTGCATTGCCTTTATGCCAGATATGTACCATGAATTTAAGTGGTCATCAAGAAAATGCGAATGCATTGATGTAATAGACACTTGTTTATTGTTTCCTTGATACTTTCGATAATTCGGCATTTCGTTAATTCGAACAAATTTTCCGCGGTCCCGACATCCCTTATGACATCCCCTGAGCAATGTATGGGTAGAGGGGCCTTCGTCAGGGAGTTGCACCTGCTTTTAGCCCCTTCATCCCAGACAATGTCTGTCTGAATAAAGTTCAAATAAAAAAAATAATACATATACATAGCACATTTCCCTTGAACCAGTGTTAACATGCGCGGTTTGTTTCTGAGACTATCCATTACAATCTTACAAATCTGCGCGTTCGGATATAACGAGAATATATGAGAGATGATCATCTTAGATGCGAATGCATACAAAACTTTTGTCCAGTGTGACAGAGAGATGTGAATGAGAGGTTGAGTAGGTGTGAGTAAAGTCCCTAGATTTTTCCCTGTTCTAGGGACTTTAGGTGGGAGTGGTAATGATCGAAGATGGGAGCTATTGGACGTGTAAACGCGAGTATCTGTGAACGGGAGTGTACTTCAATATGGACATCAGGGGCCGCATGTGAGTGTGAGTAGAGCAGAAAGCATGGCATGTTCATTCATGAGTAGACTCATTTCAAAGGTGTGAGTGTGAGTATGAGTGAGTGACGAGGGATATGAGAAGGCATGAGTATGAAGGCAACATACGAGTGTAATAGGTGTGAGTATGAATGTGAGTGAGTACCCATGGGAGTGAGTAGACATGAGTGAACGTGAATACAAATGGCTGTGAGTAGGTGTGAGTATGAACGTGAGCACCGGTGTGAGTAGGTGTGAGTCAGTACTTACCAGTGTGAATGGGTCGGTGAGTACCGATGGGTATGAGCAGGTATGAGTATAAACGTGAGCGAGTGCCCATAAGTGTGAGTACCCTTGAGTGTGAACGTGAGTACTTATGAGCGTAAGTGGGCGTGAGTATGAACCTGAGTGAGTGCCTATGAGTGTGAGATGGCGTGAGTGTGAACGTGAGTGAGTACGAGTAGATGTGAGTAAGAGCGTGAGTAAGTGCTATGAGTGTGTGTACGTGTGAGTGTGAACATGAGTGAGTAGGTATGATAGTCAGTGCACGTGAGTATGAACGTGCGTGAGTACCAATGAGTGTGAGAGGCGTTACTGAAAGTGAGTGAACACTTATGAGTGTGAGCGGGCGTGAGTATGAACACGAGTGACTACCAATGGTCGTGACGTGTGAGCATGAACGTGAGTGAGTGCCTATGAGTGTGAGGAAGCGTGAGTATGAACTTCAGTGGGTGTGAGTGGGCGCGAGTATGGGCGTGAGTATGCCCATCAGTTGGTGTTGGTGGGCGTGAGTATGAACGTGAGTGAGCGCCTATGAGTAGGAGTAGGTGTGAGTATGAACGTGATTGAGTACGTATGACTGTGAGTAGGCGTGAGTATGAACGTGAGTAAGTGCCTGTAAGTGTGAATAGGAACTTGAGTGAGTGTCTATGAGTGTAAGTAAGCGTAAGTATGAACGTGAGTGAGTGCCTATGAGTGTGAGTAGGCGTGAGTATGAACGTGAGTGAGTGCCTGCAAGTGTGAGTATGAATGTGAGTGAGTGCCTATGAGTGTGAGTAGGCGTGAGTATGAACGTGAGTGAGCGCCTATGAGTGTGAGTAGGCTTGAGTATGAACATGAATGAGTGTCTATGAGTGTGAGTAGGCGTGAGTATGAACGTGAGTGAGTGTCTGTGAGTGTGAGTAGGTGTGAGTATGAACGTGAGTGAATGCCTATGAGTGTGAGTAGGTGTGAGTAGGAACGTGAGTGAATGCTTATGAGTGTGAGTAGGTGTGAGTGTGAACGTGAGTGATGTGGGAATCGAGCGCGCCCTTCCCTTTGGCGCCTCGTTCCCCAGCTAGCGCGCGTGTTGGCCCCGCGCGGCTCGAGCGCCGGGAACCGCCGTTAATCGGCGGTATGGCGACCGCGGCGGCAGCGCCAGGCCTCTTTGTCTGGTGCAAGCCATGCGTCAGCCTCCCGGCGCGCGGGCACGCGTCCGGGCATGCCTCGACATGCTCACATGCTCACGCCACCAAGCTAGCTTACGTCACTGTGCAACGCCGTTCCCATTGGCCGCCAGTGACAACCCCCTTCCCCCTTGAGCTCGCTTCTGTCTGGCGCGGGCTTGCCCGCGTCAGATGCTCTCAGGCTAGCACGAGAGGTTGACGCGCTGCGCTAGCAGGCGGCTTCTCGTTCGTGTGCTCGACCGCTGCCCTTTGTGTGGTAGTCTTAGCGCCGCTGGCAAGCGTACTTGCTCGGTCTTGCGGAGTTCCCTATACGGCCTGCAAGCCCGTGAGTGTCGTACTGTGCTGCATCTTGGGTTAATAAACCCGTTGTTGCTGTTACCCTGCCTCGTGCGTGGTTTCTGCGCCGTGTCGGAGAAAACGACGAACCCGGCCGCAGCGTCGTCGCACGCAGCGGCAGTGGAGAACGTCGCGTCCCTACACGGTCGCGCTCGTAGGTAAGCCTAGTGCAAACCTATCTCCACATAACTGGCGCCCAACTTGGTTTCGGCATGGCTTCAGAGCAGACCCCCTCGAGGCGCTCGTTCCTGTTCGATCCTGTGGCGACGGACTTGATCTCGTTCGAGGCGGACGGCTGCGACAGCACGGGGTACGGCCCTCTCGGCGACCCTCTGCTTTCGTTCACCGGGGGAGATCCCTTTTTCGGGGCCCCCTACAGTGATGCGAGCCGCTTGAACGAGGACCACAGTCCTAGCCAAGCCAGTAACGGGCTGTATCAGCTGTTCGAGACTCACGCACTTACGGGCCCGTCCCCGGCGCAGTCTCCGCTCACTGGCCTTTCCTTGTCAGCAGCGCAGTTGACGGCCCAAACCGCCGCACCCGAGCCTTCCTACCTAGGCCACTTAGGTGTCGGCATGCACGCTCTCACTGACCCATCTTGGTCAGGAGCGCAAAGGGTTGTCAACGTCGTGCGCGAGCCAGCTCGCTTGGCCGACAACGTCGCCGCGTTTCCCGACGCTTGCATGACTCAGACTCACGTAGGCGGTACTTTCGACAGACGTGGGCCACCGTGCTCCGCGGTCGATCCGCTTGCCTATCGTGTGAGGCCTCATGCGCCCGTCGGAGCGGAAACAACCCTACACTCCTCCATGCCGTTTACTGGCCCTTTTCGGTCTGACGTGCATGCCGGAGAACAGGCGCGCGACCCTGTTACGGCCGCGCCTGCGTCGGAGCAATCGCCGCTGCACGCAACTGCGGCGCAGCTCCTAAACGTCCTGTTGGAAGCGGCGCGCTCGCAGCCTTGTGCTGTAAAGGGAGGCCTCGAGTCTCCTCAGCCAAGCGCACCGAGTAGCCTAAGGGTACCTCTGCCTGAGTACAGCGGTTATTCGGACCGCATGAGTGCCACAGAGTACCTCGAGGCGCTGCACCGCTATCAGCGGGCGATGGGGCTGAGCGACAGCGTTATGCTCGGTAGCGTATTGCCTGTATCGCTGACAGCCCAAGCGGCGCGGTGGTACCGACTTGTCGGCCACCAAGCTCGTTCGATGGAGGAGTTTAGGGCGCTCTTCCGTAGCGAATTCCTTCCTCCCGACTACGAGCGCCGCATGCGTCGCGAGCTAGAGCTTCGCACACAGCATCCCGACGAATCTCTTCTCGAGTACGTCCGGGCTTTGCAGGAGCTCTACCTCCTTGCCGATCCTACGGCATCAGACGCCGAGAAGGTGGAGCGAGTCATACGTCAGGCTCATCCAACCTTCGCCGCTTACCTTCGGAGCGCCCGTTATCGTGACCTAAACGAGCTGGCATCCGATGCGAAGCGTATTCAGGGCGACATACTGGCGGCGAGAGCCTACCGCCCGCCGCCGCCGCCGTCCGCTTCTCTCGAGCCTCGTTGTGCGTGGGCTGGTGGTGACTCGTCACCCCGTAATCCCCCTAATCACGAGGTGGCCTCGGCCGTGAGAGAGCAACGAGACGCGCCGGACGTTTCGGACCGCGCTCTCGACCCGTACTCGTACGCCCGGGCGTGCCCCTTTGCACTGCAGGGCGAACGAGAACGGAACCCCCGTGCCCCAATGCACGAGAAGAGATCCGATCGCGGAGCCCCCCCTGCGGCTAGCGAACGGTGGCCTCCTAGCTCTCAAGGGTCGCCAAAATCCCTCACTGATGGGGGAAAAGGCGTCGTCTGCTACCGTTGTCATGAGCGTGGCCACACCGCGCGATCATGCAACGCGCCCCAACCGACGCAAGGGCCTGCTCGCCTGTCGGGAAACGGGGTGAGCCGTCGGTGAGCTCCCCCTCGCCGGCGGCTACAGCAGTACGAGAGCATGGGGGTGTAACCCAACCTCTGGCACCGATGGCGTGTCGCGCTGGACATGACTTTCCAGCCACGCCGGCGCCGTTCATCGCCCTTACGATCGCTGGTCGAGAGTTTGCGGCGTTGCTGGATAGCGGGGCTTCGATCTCGCTGTTCGGCGAAGAGGTTATGGCTCATTTGCGCGACCGCTCTGTCCGCATTCGAGCTTGCGACACTGCCTTCCATCTCGCGAGCGGTACCGCCACCTCGTGCGGCGCTGCGCGGTTGGTTGTGCGCTGGGAGAATCGCGCGCGCCGACAGCGCTTCGTACATCTCCCGGGTCTTTCCGTGCCCGTGATTCTTGGTCGCGATTTTCTCGCGCACACGGGTATCGTGATAGACGTCGCGAGCGGAGGCTACAGGGACGGCCCTTCCGGCGCCCTACGGCCATTCGCTACACCTCCCGTGGTCTCGGCTGCCCGTAAGTCGCCGGGCGCCACGAGAGAGCAGGAGGAGAGGAAACAAAGCGTGGCCCCTTCGGCCCGTGTCTCTCACTCCGACGCCAAGACTGGCCCTTTGGCCGGCGCGGCGGAAAACGGTCCGTGCCTACCGCTTTCTCTCGAGCATAGCGCTACCGTGGTGGACGAGGTCTCGGCTACGCCGGTGACCACCCCGGTAAGCAGCAGCTCGGATCGCTCGCTGCCGCCTTTGCCGGACAGCTTGTCGACACATGAGAAGGCACGCCTGTCGTCGCTGTTGACACGTTTCAGTGACATGTTCACGGAACGCCCGGGTTGCACCTCTCTGGTGAGGCACCGGATTGACACAGGCGACGCACAACCGTGGAAATGCAATCCTCGCCCCGTCAGTGCGGCAAAGAGGAAAGCAATTGACCAGGCATTGGATGAGTTGATTGAGACCGGAGTTGTCCAACGCTCAAACAGTCCCTGGGGTTCACCGGTGGTAATGGTCCCCAAAAGAGACGGCTCTCACCGGCTCTGTGTGGACTACCGCCGGCTGAACGAGGTCACGAGGAAGGATGCTTATCCTATGCCTAACGTTGACTCGATCGTGGCTGCGCTCGGCGGTGCTTGCTACTTCAGCACCTTGGATGCTAGCCGCGGTTACCTGCAGGTTCAGATGGAGCCGGCTGACGCGGAGAAAACTGCGTTCACCTCCCACAGAGGTTTGTACGAGTTTACCCGCATGCCGTTTGGCTGTTCTGGAGCTGCAGCTACGTTCCAGAGACTGATAGACCGCGTTCTCGGGGACGCTAAATGGCAACACGCCATGGCGTACCTCGACGACATCGTCATCTTCTCTCGAACGTTCGAGGAACACCTTCACCACTTGGAGGATGTCCTCGGGAGGTTGCGTGCCGCCGGGTTGACCTTGAACCCGAAGAAGGCTCAAATAGCCGAGACTCGCATTTCGCTATTGGGCTTTACCATCGAGAGCGGTCGCGTTCTGCCGTGCGAAGAGAAGGTACGAGCCATTGTGGAGTACCCTACGCCGGCGAACATTCAGGGCCTGAGGCGCTTTTTGGGCATGGTGAACTACTACCGGCAGTTCATCCCAAACTGCGCGGACCTCCAAGCGCCCTTGACCGCACTGTTGAAAAAGTCGGCACGATGGAGCTGGGGGCAAGAGCAAGAGCGAGCCTTCAAGGCTCTATCTCAAGCTCTAGTGGCCACAGCCGATCTGAAGCTGCCCGACCTCAACAGGGAGTTCGTTGTCCAAGCGGACGCGAGCGACCTGGGTCTCGGAGCGGTACTGCTTCAGGAGCACGATGGCGTCCTCCGGCCAGTCGCCTTTGCGAGCCGGTCACTTAACGCCGCCGAGCGCAACTACAGCGTGACTGAACGGGAATGTCTCGCTATAGTCTTTGCTCTCCGGAAGTTCGACTGCTACGTCGACGGCGTGCCATTCGTGGTGGAGACGGACCACATGGCACTCACCTGGCTTAAGCGCTTGCGCGAGCCCTCGGGCCGCCTCGCGCGCTGGGCGTTGACCTTGCAGCGGTACAACTTTGTTGTGCGCTACCGGAAAGGGAGTTCGAACGTCGTGGCCGACGCCTTGTCGCGTGCCCCCGTTCTGGCGTCTGACACTTATGTCCGCCACTCCCAAGAGCACTCGCACCGAGTAGACTCAGGGGCCCCTGGCTCCAATGGGTCGAAAGGCGCGAACCCCGACGGCGCAGTGACTTTCGAGTCGACCGCCTCGGGTGAGGACGCATACCTGGTAGACCCTGTCACGTCCGCCGGTATCGTCTTCAGCAGACAGGACCTACTCAAGGCACAGCAGGACGATCCGTTTTGTCAGCAAATTGTTGACGGGCTCAAAGAGCTGAGCTCCCAAGAGGAGCGTGGCGGTCAAGCCGCCGGGCGCAAACGGACAGCTGGTATTGCTGTCGGCGCCGAGTGCCGGACGCAGACTGGTATTGCTGCGGGCACGTTGGATTCGTATCTGCTTGATGCTGATGGCGTTCTCCTGCGCTATGTCCCATCTGAAGAAGCTCCCCAGGAGTCTTTCAAGGTGGTGATACCCCGCAGTCTAAGGAAAGCCACCCTCGGCTATTTCCACGACTCGCGGTTGGCCGGACATGCGAGTGGCCTTAAGACTTTTCAAAAGTTGTGCCGCTCTGCTACCTGGCCTGGCATGAAGCGTGATGCCCTTCACTACGCCCGCTCATGCCGCGTGTGCCAATGTGTGAAGCCTCGTGGTGGCAAGCCCCCCGGGCTCATGCAGCCGATCGACAGCCAACAACCCTGGCAAGTCGCGGCCTGTGACATTATGGGACCTTTCCCAAGAAGCCGGAGAGGCCATGTTTTTCTCCTGGCTGTCACAGATCACTTCACGAAGTGGGTCGAGCTGTTTCCCCTTCGGAAGCTAACGGCACGCGCAATCTGGGACAAGTTGATCGAGGTCTTTACCCGCTTTGGCTTCCCGGCGGAGTTGATCACGGACAATGCGTCCTACTTCACGGCCAAGGTGTTTGTGGATGCGTGTGCTGCCTTTGGCATTAAGCACCGCAAAACAACCACGTATCACCCACAGGCCAACCCGACTGAGCGGATAAACCGAAACCTCAAACCCTTGCTGACAGCCTTTGCGCAGCAACACAGGGATTGGGATGCCTGTCTTAACGAGATAGGCTTCTCCTTGCGGTCCACGGTGAACCGTTCAACCGGGCACACGCCCGCTTTCCTCAACTTCGGGAGAGAGCTGCCTAACCCCATGGACCGTGTTCTGCGGGGCGGCAGCGCGGCGTCCGCCACAAAAGCCGGCCCGTCTGGCTACGCGGCGGAACTGCGCTCACGGATGGACGCAGCCCTCGACCTGGCGCGTTCCAACCTGGCAAAAGCGCGAGCTGGACAGAAGGCTCAATACGACCGGTCGCATCGGGAAGTGCACTACGATGTCGGCGATCTCGTCCTCAGGCGCAATCACGTCTTGAGTGACGCCGCCAAAGGCATCTCTGCCTCCCTGTCGGCCAAGTGGCTGGGCCCATACCGAGTGCAGACCAAAATGTCGCCTCTGGTGTACAGGCTGGCTGACTCCCAAGGGAGACAAGTCGGCGGTCCAGTTAACGTCTCCGACCTCAAACCCTTCGTTGCCCGCAGCAACGACTTGGGAGGGGGGGAGGCGGTCACCGAACCGCAGGAAAACCGTGAGAAGGCTGGCTCCAAGCCACGCCATCGGTACAACCTGCGGAAACGCACCTAAGCAACCTTTCTCCCACTGACAGGTAGCTGGACTTTATTCCATACCATGACAGTGAATGGAGAATAACCGCTAAGGTGCGGCGGCACACGTCGGGAAGTGGTAGAAGGCCCTCTTGGCCGAAAATACCCTCTGACGTGTTGTCCAAGCCATAACCCGGCAAGCGCCCCCTTTGTTGGGCAGCACTGTCAGGCAGGCACCCTTTTTGGCAAGCCGGCTATGCCGGGGACATTTCTGTCCACTCCTGCATCGCCCGGTCGTCCCCCTGCGCCTGGCTCTACTGGGCCGCCCAGCCCGTCGCTGAGCCTGTGGCCTGCTGTTCTCTGGTCCCTCCAGCTGTGACCTGGTACCCACCTTCTGCCCTGCAGTCACCTCCACCCTGCCTAACCCACCTGGCAGCTTCGGCGGCCACCCTCGGCGGCTAGTCCGCCCACCGAAGCTTCGGCCCAGTCCCGAGCGTGGTCGCTCCGGCTCCCGTTTCCTGGCTGCCTGCTGTTCCTGTGTGGCCCCCGTCCCAGCGACTTCCGGCAGTGGGCTGCCGCACGCACCTGGCAGCCACGCCTCGTACGTTCCCGGCTGCCAACCTCTCCAGTCCGGCGAACTTCAAGCGGGCTGGCTGCCCGCCCTTGTGCAGTCTTGCCCCCGTTCCTCCTGGGCTGTGGACCTCCTTCCCGGCGGTGGGCTCTCCCCTTGTGGTGGAACTTTTGTGTGGCCATGGACGACCTATGGACTTGTACCTTCAGGAAGACGACACCCCCCCTGTTGGACTTTGCCCCGTTGGCCAGCCCCCTTGCGGCTGAGCTGACCTTGCCACTTGGCCTCGGACAGCCTCTTTCACAGGCTGGCCTCGGTCTTTAGGAGGGGGGAATGTGGGAATCGAGCGCGCCCTTCCCTTTGGCGCCTCGTTCCCCAGCTAGCGCGCGTGTTGGCCCCGCGCGGCTCGAGCGCCGGGAACCGCCGTTAATCGGCGGTATGGCGACCGCGGCGGCAGCGCCAGGCCTCTTTGTCTGGTGCAAGCCATGCGTCAGCCTCCCGGCGCGCGGGCACGCGTCCGGGCATGCCTCGACATGCTCACATGCTCACGCCACCAAGCTAGCTTACGTCACTGTGCAACGCCGTTCCCATTGGCCGCCAGTGACAACCCCCTTCCCCCTTGAGCTCGCTTCTGTCTGGCGCGGGCTTGCCCGCGTCAGATGCTCTCAGGCTAGCACGAGAGGTTGACGCGCTGCGCTAGCAGGCGGCTTCTCGTTCGTGTGCTCGACCGCTGCCCTTTGTGTGGTAGTCTTAGCGCCGCTGGCAAGCGTACTTGCTCGGTCTTGCGGAGTTCCCTATACGGCCTGCAAGCCCGTGAGTGTCGTACTGTGCTGCATCTTGGGTTAATAAACCCGTTGTTGCTGTTACCCTGCCTCGTGCGTGGTTTCTGCGCCGTGTCGGAGAAAACGACGAACCCGGCCGCAGCGTCGTCGCACGCAGCGGCAGTGGAGAACGTCGCGTCCCTACACGGTCGCGCTCGTAGGTAAGCCTAGTGCAAACCTATCTCCACAGTGAATGCCTATGAGTGTGAGTAGGCGTGAGTATGAAGGTGAGTGAGTGCCTGAGTGTGAGTAGGTGTGAGTATGAACGTGAGTGAATGCTTATGAGTGTGAGTAGGTGTGAGTATGAACGTGAGTGAATGCCAATGACTGTGAGTCGGCGTGAGTATGAATGTGAGTGAGTGCCTATGAGTGTGAGTAGGCGTGAGTATGAACGTGAGTGAGCGCCTATGAGTGTGAGTAGGCTTGAGTATGAACATGAATGAGTGTCTATGAGTGTGAGTAGGCGTGAGTATGAACGTGAGTGAGTGTCTGTGAGTGTGAGTAGGTGTGAGTATGAACGTGAGTGAATGCCTATGAGTGTGAGTAGGTGTGAGTAGGAACGTGAGTGAATGCTTATGAGTGTGAGTAGGTGTGAGTGTGAACGTGAGTGAATGCCTATGAGTGTGAGTAGGCGTGAGTATGAAGGTGAGTGAGTGCCTGAGTGTGAGTAGGTGTGAGTATGAACGTGAGTGAATGCTTATGAGTGTGAGTAGGTGTGAGTATGAACGTGAGTGAATGCCAATGACTGTGAGTCGGCGTGAGTATGAAGGTGAGTGAGTGCCTATGAGTGTGAGTAGGCGGGAGTATGAACGTGAGTGAGAGCCTATGAGTGTGAGTAGGCGTGAGTATGAACGTGAGTGAGAGCCTATGGGTGTGAGTAGGCGTGAGTATGAACGTGAGTGAATGCTTATGAGTGTGAATGGGCGTGAGTATGAACCTGAGTGAGTGCCTATGAGTGTGAGTGGGCGTGAGTATGAACGTGAGTGAGCACCTATGAGTGTGAGTAAACGTGAGTATGAACGTGAGTGAGTACCTATGAGTGTGAGTAGGCGTGAATATGAACGTGAGTGAGTGCGAAGGCTGAAAAAATTGGGGTGAGTGAGTGTTAGTGAGTATTCTCTTACAGTGCCGACCTATGGAAGAAGTGCAGCGACTGGGGGATATTTATTTATGTGCTGACGAATTAGTGACACGAACAAGCAATACCAATAAAACAAAACAAAAAAAAACCCCAGTGTCCCTTATGCATCCGCCTCACTCGACTCGAAGGCGAAAGCTATCTGCTTTTTTTTCTTCTAAGTCGATGTATTGCACCTCCCGCGACCCCTTCGAAAGCTTTCTGCAACTGACGTGGTTTCGTAGTGCCTCCGAGATCGGAGGCATTGTATGCTTTCGGCACCTCACCTTGTTTTGCACTGCCTCCGGGATTGGCCTACTTTTGGTCAAGCAAGTATGTCATGTGGATGGCGGGACCATATGACTTCACGTTATCTAACGTTACAGTGACGTCATGTTGACGTCATGCGGTGATAATATCACGTGATGATAATTTTTTGCATCACTCGTGTCGACGCCGCAGATGGAGGACGCCGACGCGGACGCGGTCAATTTTTGCGTTTGGTGAGGCATCTAAGGCTTTGGCCTTAAAAGGTGTACAATTTCTACGATGCGCTCGTCCGTATGAACAGCGAAGAAAATTGTGTAAGATAAAAATGATGCTGGATGGACCTGCATGAAGAGGCACGTGTTGTCATAAAAGAAGACTTTTCATATCTAAGAAGACGAACTGTACGAACTACAAAGAGAATGTTCTGTGCTCGTTTCTAGAAATGGTGAAATAATATTTCTTATTAGAAGTGTTCTTTAAAATGCGCAGAGTATGAAAAAAATAAAGGTAAACACAAGCAAAGCAAGCGCCTGTCTCCTGGCGTAACAGCAGGCCAGCGTAGCAATTATGCCTCACATTGTTCTGTGTCATTGCGATATCAATTATATGGACACTCCCCACAGTTATTTGCCTTGGCCGTCATGTTCCTTATAAACTACAAATCGATAACACCCCCACTCCACGCATCGCATCTTGAACCCGCGAGTAAAAGCTCGCGATCGCTGTCGACGAACGCTGCTGAAGCAGAGATGAAACGAGCCGGCCATCTCCGTCGCACGGAGGGCGGATGGTATATTCACCCGCGTGCGAGGTGTGTCGTCGATTGCTCCTCAAACAGAGAAGAAACGCGCTGTTCGTCTCTCGTCGGGCGAAGGAGCACGAAAAGACGCCGGGGGAGGGAAGGGGGCAGCGTCTCTCGAGCAGAAACTGCGAACATTGATAATAAGGGCGCGGTTGCTAGCTCTGGCGCACACGCTATCTCGGCATACATCATCAAATGGCTGGTATGCCTTTCTACGTGCTGATCTCTCGCTGCTTCGTGTTGAGACGACAGACTACACGAAAACTGCTTCTTTCCCTGAAGCGGCCGTTCTTCCTTACGCCAGCGTTTTGTAGAGTTACGCGAGATCGAATCCAAATTAGTTAGTGGCTACCCTTTCTTCCTATAACATTACAATGTGTTGCTATCGCACTCATTGCTTAGGCCTTGCGGTGAAACGGTGAATTTTATTTCACACAATATTGGGAAGTTGTACAGTTGGTAACGCAGACTGACTCATATGCATACACGCAATTCCCCCCTTCCCCTCCCACGCACACACACACAAACATAGACGCTTCAATTTCGCCCTCGCAGGCACACATTTTTGTTCTAGTTGCTGTCAAATAGCAAGTTTAGATCGTTCACGTGAGCTCTAGCACGCGAGACCATGAGAGAGGACGCACTCGCCCAAGAGTTGCTTTTCGTCAAAATTTCTTTTCACTGAAATCAGCATGAGCTATTGGTGCACACAGTTTCGTTTAATGAGTAGCCTTTGTGGCTTTGTTCTCGTGGTCATTTCTTGGCCTGTTCCTTGTAGCTGGAACATTGTAGTATCTAAGACGCCCCCGCTATCTGGGAATAGCATGCACGAAGTTCTCTATGCTTACGACTCCCCCCCCCCCTTTTCTTTTTTCTTCTGATGCGACATCAAAACACCGCTCTTTTCCTCACTTTCCTGATTATGCAACTCGGTGGCATCGTCTTCCTCTACATGGGGACGAAGACATCCTCCTGTTTTCTCAATGATTGGAATTAAAAAAAACCAATGAAAAATTAAGATCTCTTGCTTCGCGCAGTCATGAGCAAAGAAAGAGACGCAGTCCCTTATGCAGTCACTGATAAGAGTACTCGAACGCGAAAGCCATCTTTTTCTTGTCCTTTCTCTTCGCAGTCGATTGTATTCATGCCCCCGAATGCTTTCTGCACCTAATATGGTTTCGCACTGCCTCCGCGACCGGAGGCATTGCAAGCTATGTGTACCGCATGTGATTTTGCATTGCCTCCGGGATCAGCCCACCTATGACCAAGCGACGATGCCATGGAATCATGTAACCACGTAACTTCCCATTATGTGACGCCATAATGAGATAATGATGACGTCACGAACTTTGGCGATCTGTGACGTAATATGACACCAGTGATGACGTCAGCCCATGCTGTTTTCTTACACTTCGTGCGGACGCCGACGCCGCCGTTGCCGACTGTCACTTTTCGCGTTTGACAATGCATCTAAGGCTTTGGCCTTGATGAACCAACGTAGACGCTACATTTTCGCTTCTCATCTCGGAATAAAGTTTCAGTCTGGTATGTAAGGCTAATACTGCGCTTAGTGCGACAGTGCGTAGCTCGAGCAATTAATTGCTGAACTGAGGCAGAAACACTTCCGAGCACTATCTGAGAAAAATTGGCTGTAATCGTTACACTATTGCTGGTTAATTGTAATAGCTACGTGTAGCTGGACACTGGAGATCTGTGTTGGGTGTTCCAAGAACCCCATATGGCTTCTTGGAACACCCAACACAGATCTCGAGTGTCCAGCTACACGTAGCTATCGCGTTTAATTCTTAGCGTCAAGGTAATACACCTCCTTACTGGATAGCATTGTACATCGACTTACACAGCGGTTTCTTCTTCAAGGTGACCCGGCGGAGTAGCTTAACATGTGAGGTGTCGCGCTCAAGGACCCCGGTTCCATTTCCGGCCAAGGCGATAAGGGCAAAATGCATAAACGCCCGTTTACTTAGATTTATGTTCACGATAAGTTACCTCAAGGTGCTCAAATTAATCCGGAGCCACTTATTATAGCTATCCTTTTGATCTTACCGTTGTTTAAGGCAAGTCAAATTCCAGAAATTATTGAATCTTTCTCAAGGTCATATTATAATTGTTCAACTTACCTCAGAATGCTAAAGAGTAATTGGAAATGGATAAAATTGAATTCGACAGTAAAAATACCATACAAAGCATACAATGAAACAAAAACATCGTCAATTTTCAATTCTTTTACTGATTTGCTTCATTAATATTTCGCGCATGTCTTTGATGGGTGTGGCTTAGATAAAGAGACTTTGCATAGAAATCTGCATATATTTGTGGTGATTTATGATCCTTTAATTCGTTTTGGCAAATTCAACCTTTCGCAGACACGCAAAGCAAAGTTCGCGGTTGTTGCGTCGCTCGAGCCGCAAATGCGAACTTTGCTCGTAAGGGTGAGGTCGCGAGCGCTGGCACGCGCGCTATTTCGACAGACATCAAGGCGCGCAATGCTTTTCCCCCTTACTTTGCGCTGAACGACAAAGTGCACGAAAAGCGCTTCGCCCCTCGGAACGGCCGTATTCGCTTAAACAAGCGTTTTGTAAATTTACGCCAGATCGGATCCAAAAGAGTTAGCTGCTAGCCTTTCTTCGTATAACATTCCAATTCGTTGCTATCGCATTAACTGTCTCGCCTTCCCGGCGATAATGTGATTTCTTTTCCAGGTGAAGCATCCTTTGAGTTATAGATTTCGGTCGCGGCATTGTACGCGATAAACCCTAGGCATAATGAGGCCCTCGAATGTGCGCCGATTACACGTGTATTTCTATACGCCGTCTTTCGATAATTGATGCTCTCTCGATAGTGGGGTTCTGGCGATCAGTCGTTTTTGTTATGACAATCTCACCTTTTATCGTTGTCGCTTGTCATTTCACGTTGCCACATTTGATTGCTGCCTGGATGAGAATGCATGACCTCACGTTCCGGCCCCAGCGCTGAAACATGAGTCATCAGTAACGATGCCAGCTGAGATGGTTTGCCCTCACGCCACTCCCGCAACCCATCATAAAGCAGCATTAAATAATTAAAGGAGCACTAAAGCATTAAATGAGCCCCGAGCATTAAAGGAGCACAAAAGTGAAACAATAAATCAATAATTATCGGGGTTTAACGTCCCAAAACCACGACATCATTGAGAGATGTCGTAGTGGAGGGCGCCGGAAATTTGAACCACCTGAGGTTCTTTAACGTGCACCTGAATCCAAGCACACGGGTCTCTAGCATTTTCGCCTCCATCGAAAATGCGGCCGCCATCGCCGGAATTTGATCCCACGATCTTTGGGTCAGCAGTCGAGCACCATAAGCACTGGGCCATCGTGGAGGGGTAAACAATGAGTCATAGACTGTTAAATTATTCTTTGAGTACTTGACTGTCGTTGACTCCACGATATGTTTGTTATATTGGGATAAAATCAAGGTCAAAGTATCATTATTCCGCGCCGATAACTATGCACCTGAATGCACTCGTGACGTCACGCAATTGACAGCCTTTTTTAGTGGAGGCCGGACTTGCGCCTGGCGGGGCGTCACCGACATGATGTGTCCGACCGCAAGCACCGCTCGCCCAGAGAATAACAGAGCCTACATTAGTGACATTAGCCCAGCAAAGTTTCCTGAAACTTGGTATCCTAGGTCTATGACCCCATTAAAGAGCATACGTTTCGTTGTAGCCGAATAAGTCCTAGAAGATGCCGTCAAAATCAGTGACGTCACGATGAGCTGTTTCGGGAACTTAAGCTGGCGTCACCTCCTGTATTTTTCTTTTTACGCGTGTTCTTGCTCACGTCACGTGCCTTCTCGAGGCAAGAGTGGTACTTTTGGTATTGTGAAATGGTAGCTTACCAATACGAGAAAAACTCTTTCTCTTTGAAGGAATTCTTGTACATCTCGTCCATCTATATAAGAATTTCGAATAAGGTATCGTGTTCTTTGTAAAAAAAAGCATTGTGACTTTCCTATTTACGTAAAAGATCGTAGCTTAAGATGAGCACGCCAGAAAGTGAGTGAGACAATTGTGCAACCTCTGATTCCTAAAAGAAAGATCCCTACAATGAAGTTCTACTACAACGACTTCATTGAACGTAGACCTTTGATTTGCGATCCGTTTTTTAAAGGCGAAAAGCTTTTGCAGCTCATAAAATTTCTGGAGCATTCCTCTAGGCGTCCCTCATAATCATATTAAGGTTTCGGGACGTTAAGTCGCAATAGTTATTAATATCGTTATAGCACTCTGAAACGCGGTTCCGAAAACACAGCGCGGCTTATTAATGTATATCCGCCATTGTTCCAACTACCTCTTCCTTCTCCTCAGCAGACTACCCACTACTAGTTTATGTCCCAAGTGTGTCGTGCCAGAAGTAGAAGAAAAGTATGCCACAGTTGGCCCCCCCTGCAGACAAGTGGCCGTGGGCACTTGAAAAAAAAAATGATCAGACGGAGCTTGTCAGAATGGGTGCCGGCTTGATCCTTTCAATGCTGACTTACGCAGGATTACGCAGGATTGTAAAATCCCATTACGCAGGATTGTAAAATGATGTTCAGAACGCTTGATGACTGAGAAAGGACCGTCATAGCGGGGCTGAAGAGCACGGCGAGACGCATCGACACGAACAAAAACGTGTGAAGATGTCTGTAGGTTTGCCGGCAGAAAAACGTCGTTCTTAGTGTGAGCTGAAGTTGGTGATGGGCGCAAGTTTTGCATGAAGATCCGCAGACGATGGACGAAAGAAGATGGATCCGAAACACTCTGCGTAGTAACGGGGCTGACGAGGTCACCAGGGAAACGGAGTGTGCAGCCATAAACCATCTCGGCTACAGAGCAGGCAAGTTCTGGCCGAAGTGTTGAACGCAGGCCGAGAAGCACGATGGGGAGGTGTGATACCCAATCTTTGGCGTGAGGCTGCGAGGCGAGTGCTGCTTTTAGATGACGATGGAGTCTCTCTACCAGGCCATTTGATGCTGGATGATACGCAGTTGTGCGAATACGCGCACAACCCAGTAGAGATGTGACAGAGGTGAAAAGCGCTGACTCAAACTGTCTGCCTCGATCAGTAGTCACCGTTGATGGTACACCGAAACGGCTAATCCAGGTAGCAAGAAAGGTACGAGCAACTGTTTGTGCCGCGATGTAAGGCATTGGAGCTTCTTCAGGCCACCTAGTGTACCTGTCAATACACGTAAGCAAATACGTATTTCCCCGACATGGAGGTAAAGGCCCGACAATGTCCAAATGAATGGTGTGTCGTTGTACCTTGATACGCTGACACGTTGTGCAAGTTCGAACCCAGTCACGAATGTTAGCGCGTATGCGCGGCCCGACATAGCGTTCAGTGACCAGGTGTTGCGTAGCTCTTACGCCTGGATGGCAGATGGAGTGGAGGGTGTCAAAAACAGCACGACGCAGCTGTGAAGGAACATAGATACGAGTGCAGTTGTGTGAAACATCGCACCAGAGCGTAACGTCGTCGTCGGGAAAGTTGACCTGTTCCAGTCGGAGGGAAGTAGAGGATCGGAGTCGTGGAAGCTCATCGTCTAATGCCTGTGCCTCCGCGAGCGAAGAAAATGAAAGGACTATGTGCCTGTCGTGGCATTGATGGTAATACGACTGAGAGCGTCCGCTGCACTGTTAAAGCTGCCTTTTACATAACGTATGTCTGTGGTGAATTCCGCAATGTAAGGAAGGTGTCGAAGTTCTCTAGGAGTGTGCGTGGCACTGCAGGAACGTAAAGCCGAAACAAGTGGCTTGTGGTCGGTAAGAATGGCAAATTGTCGCCCTTCAAGGAAGTACCTGAAATGCTTCACCGCAAGGTAGGCCGCGGTGAGCGCCCGTCCGAAAGTACTGTATCGGCGCTCCGTGTCGCGTAACTTGCGGGAAAAGAAGGAAATTGGAGCCCATGCACCATTGATTCATTGATGAAGAGCGGCTCCAACTGCTTCTGAAGAAGCGTCCACCATGATGCTAGTGGGAGCAGTTTGTGAAGGGTGGTGCAGGAGGGTGGCCTGGGCGAGTTTGGTCTTAACGGCGGCAAAAGCTTGATCCGCGACCGTGTCCCAGGGAAGTGCGGCTGACTCGGCTTGCGAAGTCGGGAGTAGTGCTTCCAGAGGCTGCAGCAGTGTAGAGCATGTAGGGATGAAGCGGCGATAAAAATTGACGAGTCCGAGAAAACGTCGCAGACTACGTATGGACGTGGGAGGCGGGTACTCGAGGATAGCTGAACCTTGTCAAGTAGAGGAGTGATGCCATCTTTAGTGATCTGATGTCCGAGGAATGCTATCTCCGAGACTCCAAACTGACACTTTTCTACATTGATGACAAGGTCGTAATCACGCAGTCAAGTGAAAAGCTCACGTAGATGTGCCTTGTGCGTTTCAGCGTCCTTGCTGGCAACGAGAAGATCGTCGATATAGGCGAAACAAAACAGCAAGCCTCTTGTGACTTCGTCTATAAAACGCTGAAATGTCTGAGCTGCGTTTCTCAAACCGAAAGGCATTCGTAAATACTCATAGAGCCCAAATGGGGTAGTTATTGCAGTTTTGGGAATGTCAGACGGCTCAACGGGGATCTGGTGATAAGCTTTCACGAGATCAATCTTCGAGAATACTGTTGTGCCGGTTAAAAAGGCAGTACAGTCCTAAGTATTGGGTAACGGGTATCGATCTGGAACGGTGACTACATTGAGAGCCCGATAATCACCACAGGGCCGCCAGTCATTGTTCTTCTTGGGAACCATGTGTAGCGCCAACGACCACGAGCTTGATGAGGGACGAATGATCTGCAGCTGTAACATATGCTTAAACTCGTTGCGAGTAATTCGAAGTTTATTAGGGCCAAGTCGGCGAGGGCGGCAGTGAACCGGTGGGCCTGTGGTAACGATGCAGTGGGTCACAGTGTGCTTGGGGGTCTTATCCATTGGAGACTGCGTTGTAATCTCCGGAAACTCGTTGAGCAGAGCTGTATATGGTGACGTAGGCGGTTTCACGAAAGTGGGGTTTAGGGCTGTAGCGCGTGACAGAAAACCATTGACCGATAAACCGGTATAGCTATCCACCAGGCGACAGCGTTCATATTCACGAGCAGATGAAAATGCCTTAAGAAATCGGCGCCTAAAATTGCGTAGCGTACGTCTGCTATCCAAAATAACCCCTGCAGTTTCCTCTTGAGGACCGAGATCAAGGGTCAGAGGCTTCTGTGCGTAAGTTGCGATGACCGAAGAATTGATCGCTTGTAAAGGAATTGACTTCTCGCGGAGACGCCGGTCAGTTTTGGACGCTGGAATTATGCTGACTTCTGCTCCCAGTGTCCACCAGCAAGCGAAGACCTGTGGTTCTGTCGGTGATGTGGAAGAGGCGGCTTGATGCTTGGCCTTGATGGCCCGCCGCTGTTATTGACGATCGGCCGGAGCGTTTCCCATGCGCCATGAGCAGGGTGGCACACATCTGCGAGCCGCGGCACGAAAACGCCGGTGATAGTAGCATGTGTTCTGCGGTGAAAAGTGGTGCTCGGTCTGGTGGAGGGGCCGTTGCGGAGCAGGCGACGTTAGAGATGGTCAGTGTGGACGGGCTGGTCATTGTTAAGTTGGGAATGCTCAGCAAGTGCAGACGCAAGTTGGCAAACTTCAGCTGCGAGATCTTTTACCGTTTCTCGAAGGGAATCTGCTTTCGGAAAATCGGAGAGGTGTGGGTAGTGTTTATGACTGCGGAGCAACGCCCATCATGTCATCGGCCATTTATGCCAGGTCCGACAGAGTCTTATACAGAGCTGGGACAAGAGCCATTCGCACGGTAGGTGGACGACGCTGTAGAAACAACTCACGTAGTATGGGTGTTTCCGAGCGTCGGCTGGTCCCCAAGCAGGTGTTGCAGGTGACGTAGAAACTGTGTGGGACGTCGGTCCCCGAGCTCTTTCGTTGCACAGAAGTTGCTGAATGCGCCGATGCTTAGCGGAACGAGTCGGTGAAGAAGGCCTGTGTGACTGTCCGTATATGAAGTGTCACCAGGCGGGCCCACGAGGATGTCGCGTATTTCAGTCATGTGCCCGTGGCGGCAACGCTTCAAGAGGAGCTCATGCTTGCGAACTTCTGACATGATGCGATGAAATGCGGAACTTGTTTCTCGACTTGAATGAACCACAAGGAGGGATCGGCAAGCCACAGCTGTGGTAGCGTTATGGTAGTAGTACCTCCAACAACACCCAAAGAGGGTACATGGCCGGGTGCAGTGGCAGCGGTACCAGTGCTGAGGCCGTCGAGATTCTCACGCTGCTCCATGGAAGGTCGCGTTCGTAGTCGGGTCACCAATAAATATAGCACTTTGAAACGCGGTTCCGAAAACACAGCGCGGTTTATTAATGTATCTCCGCCATTGTTCCAACTACTCTTCCTTCTCCTCAGCAGACTACCCACTACTAGTTTATGTCCCAAGTGCGTCGTGCCAGAAGAAGAAGAAAAGTATGCCACGTTATATAGCTCATAAATCGCGAAAATTGACCGTCGGCGCAACGTCTCCTGGTGGGCGTCGTCAACAGAGTGAGGAAAAAAAATCATCACATAGAACGTCATCTTATGGCCAGTCATGCCGTCACACAACGCGACATCATGTGATGACGTCAGGTCCCGTAGCCAGGAATTAGTTTTGGGGAAGGGGGGG